>NC_079486.1:8168696-8468696 GCF_026230105.1 Diorhabda sublineata
ATAGTATTGTGGGTAACCAGAAAGCAAAACTGTGTCGCATTGTCCAGTACTGAAGCGGAGTTGATAGCTTTATGTGCTGCTGTTCAGGATTCTATGTGGTTAAAAAGATTGTTGCTAGATATGAATCTTGATGTGAATTTTTTTAAAGTATTTAAAGATAATCAGGGTTGTATTGCACTTGTTAAAAATCCTGAGAATAATAAACGTGTCAAACACATAGACATAAAATATAACTTTATTCATGAGAATGTAAAAAATGATTGTATTGTCCTTGAATATATAAATACAAAATGTCAGTTAGCAGACTTATTAACAAAAGGATTGCAAAAACCACAATTTTACTCAAATTGTAAACAATTAGGTTTAGATTTTGAAACGAGAGAGGGTTGATTTTATTTTATTTGTTAATTTCATGTAATATAGGTAATATTTTGAATATGATTGTATATTAATGTATAGACTCTATAAGATGCGCATTAAGAGAGTGTGTTATAATAGAAATCTTTAGGAGTTATTTTAAGTTAATGCTTTCTTATAGAGATGGCGCTTGATTTGTATAAATAGTAGTTTAATGTTCTATGTACATAGTTTGTTTTTGAAGTTGATTATTATTGAGAAAAGTAAGGTTAAGTTAATATATAGTTTTACCGGGTTATTAGCACATGGTTGGTTTTATAAGATATAAGTGATAGATGATGTATATATATGATGATTTAAATAAAATGTATATAAAGACCTAGATTAATTTTAATCAACACTGCTATGTAATAAATAACAACAGTTATCTCGAAATCCGGAAAGCCACCCTCCGGACTCAGAGAGTTCGTGGAGGATTTCAATACATTTATATAGCTTGTAGACTTTTATTACTTTATTTGGGGGGAATCCATTCATTTTTATTAGCAATTTTAGACTCCGCAATCCGATTCAAACAGTGTCTAATTGAATCTGACACCGCTCAGACGTATAAAAAAGAAGAAGAATATTTCAAGGTTATAATAAGTATGTTGGATACAAATAATCAATTGTAAAAAACAAAATGTTTTTTTGAGGTTATGTCAGTTAAATTTGACATTAACGCGGTAGTATGTCAAATATTGATATAAATTGAAAACCGATATGTCTAGGTTGAGAAAAGAGAAGCGTTGCTTTTGCGATGCTATTAAACCGGGTCCTTTGAGTTATAAACGCAAAATTATGGAAAATTTGAGAAATGAGACAACCGCTACGGATAGTAATACCGATTGTAGTAGCGTCCCAACGAGTTCGAGCGCTCGAGATAATTCCAAACCAACACCCGAAGCTACCAAAGACGAAAACATCAAACATCGAAGAATGAAGAGATTTAAGATGCAATCGGACGGTGTTATTACATCTATTAATTGCGATACGTCTGAAGATAATGAATTTTCTTATAAAAAAGACAATGTTAAGGATAAAACTAAGAATAGAGAAAGAGTTTTGTTAATTGAAGCACAAAATGTAAATATTCAGAATCATTATTATACAATTTCTTAAACTAATATGATTATTTGTATTTACCACCAACTCCGGAAGTTTCTTTTCAAGCCATTTTCAAGGTAAGTTCATCCTCAAACTTAGCTTATTTACCAATACTTTCCATTTGTACCTATCTATAGTTATTAACCCTTAGTTTCTCATCACTTTTCTTTCCGAATCAATCTTCTCACCATCTAATATCTTTGGATCATTATTCTCGATCATTATAGGAAAAATTGTCGAAATCAGAGAGGAGGAAACAGAGGTTCGAGCAGAGGCAGTTTTATTGGAGGTCAAAGTATTTTTCGGGGTTATGGGAATTTTACTGGAAATTTTCAAGGAAATGGTTATAGAGGAGGATTTGGATACAGAGGAAGAGGATATAAAGAAACAAGCTATAGAAGAAATTATAACCATGAGTATCAGGACAATAACAATAAGGGAGCAAACTATATGGAACATGAAGAAGGAACTGAACTTGAGGTACAAGATGGACAAGGTATTTGTATTTTGTCAAATTTAAACTCTAATTTAGAAGATTGTTACCAAACTGTAAGTAACCAAAATTTAGTATTTTATATCGATTCAGGGTGTACTGATCATTTAGTAAATGATAAAATGTATTTTCATGATTTTATGAAGTTGAAAAAACCCATTAAAATAGCGGTTGCAAAAAACAACAATTACATGGAAGCCATTGGAGTAGGAAATATTGAAGTTTTTAGTGAGGTCAATGGAAAAGAAATCAAATGTAAAATTAAAAATGTTCTATATGTCCCAAATTTAAGGAGAAATCTATTGTTTGTAAAAAGGTTAGAAAGTGTAAATGTAAAAGTTGTTTTTGAAAAAGGGAAGGTACTAATGTATAGCGAATAAAATTAATCGGAATTGGTTATAGAAACAATTTATATGAAATATCCTTTGAAGTAAATAATGTAGAGTCTTTAAATATTGAAAATGAAAATGATGAAATAAAATTGTGGCATCAAAGATTAGGTCATGTATCTAATGCATATTTAGAGAAGTTAATTAAAAATAATTTGGTAACTGGTATAAAAAATCTCAAAATAGGTAAAGTTGATTTTTGTGAATCTTGCATAAAGCGTAAAATGACCAGGTTGAATTTTGGAACGCGCACAAGAGACGGTTACTTGAGATAGTGCACACAGATGTTGCAGGACCAATAACTCCAATTAGTCACGAACAATGCAAGTACTTTGTAACTTCCATAGATGACTATTCAAATTTTGTTTACGTTTATGTAATAAGAGCTAAGAGTGGAGTGTATGAATGTTTCCGAGAATATGTGAGAATGGTTCAGGCTAAGTTTAATTTAAAATTAGCTACATTGGGATGTGACAATGGAAGAGAATACATTACAAATGAAATAAAGCAATTTGGCAGGGAGAATGGGACATTTATTGACTATCCAACACCTTACAGTCCTGAACAAAATGGTACTTAAGGCAGAACGCTTTAATAGAAGCTTGGTAGACAAAGCAAGGACCATGATGCAAGACGCTAATATTCCTAAAGAATTTTGGAGCGAAGCAGTTCGAGTAGCAGCATACGTTCTAAATAGAAGCCCAAGTAGTGCTTTACAAGTTACTCCGGCTGAAATATGGAATGGGAAGAAACCGGACATTAGTAATTTAAGAGTTTTTAGATCTACAGCATATTGCCACATTCCAAAACAATTTAGAAAAAAATTTGATTCTAAAGCGAAGAAGTGTATGATGATTGGATACACAATGACAGGATACAGATACAGATTATGGGATATCATGGAACAGAAAGTAGTCATTGCAAGAGATGTAATGTTTAATGAGAGCGAATTTGTTTTTTATTTTGATAAAGACACCTAGATGATGCTTGATGCTCTATCTATATTCTCTGGAGGAGTCAGATACCACCAGGAAGTGTATGGAACATCCCACATAAAGATTGTTTTCCTCAGTATGTATTTACATTAGTTATCTCGAAATCCGGAAAGCCACCCTCCGGAGTCCGAGAGTCCGTTGAGGATTTCAATACATTTATATAGCTTGTTGACTTTTATTACTTTTTTTGGGGGGGAATCCATTTATTTTTATTAGCAATTTTAGACTCCGCAATCCGATTCAAACAGTGTCTAATTGAATCTGACACCGCTCAGACGTATAAAAAAGAAGAAGAATATTTCAAGGTTATAATAAGTATTTTGGATACAAATAATCAATTGTAAAAACCAAAATGTCGATAATTGCGATACGTCTGAAGATAATGAATTTTCTTATAAAAAAGACAATGTTAAGGATAAAACTAAGAATAGCGAAAGAGTTTTGTTGATTGAAGCACAAAATGTAAATATTCAGAATCATTATTATACAATTTCTTAAATTATTATGATTATTTGTATTTACTACCAACTCCGGAAGTTTCTTTTCAAGCCATTTTCAAGGTAAGTTCATCCTCAAACTTAAGCTTATTTAGCAATACTTCCCATTTGTACCTATCCATAGTTATTAACCCTTAGTTTCTCATCACTTTTCTTTCGAAAATCAATCTTTTCACCATCTAATATCTTTGGATCATTATTCTCGATCATCCAACTTTTATTTTCATTCTCTTTTTTCATTGTTCCTTACGTAAATGTAACATAAACTTTTGACTTTAAATAGCTCTTCAAAAAAAATTCACAGCAATTAAATTTGGTGACATAACCTATTTCGAATTTTCTAAAATTTTAAAAAAACAGACTAAAAAAATATTTTTCGTATGGATGTTTGGTACAATGACCTCAATTTGTAGAAAAATCTATCTCCTATCTCGTGGGCTTTTATTATTATTTTTTAAGTCTGCATGTTCTTTGGAATGACAAGTAATTTTAAACCATTATCGTATTTAAACAATATATCATGCTCTAAATAAAAATCTTCATACTCTTCTGTAGTCAAAATCCTTTTTATCGCCATCTCGTCTATACTCAATTTCATACTGTTCTAGCATCAGGGCCCATCGTGTAACTCTTGTTGTAAGGTCCCTTTTCTCCATGGTTTTTATAAATGCATTACATTCTGTCACTATTTTAAATTTCGTTCCTAGCAAGTAGATTCTGAATTTCTTCACACTTTTAATAATGGCGAGTACTTCGAACTCATAGCTAGTATACTTCATCTCTGCAGGAGTCGTCTTTCGACAAATATACTATATAAAAAAATATCTCGTTTTTACAGCGGAGGAAAAATCAAATTTCCCTAAAAAATGTCAGTAACAATCAATACGATAAAAAATTATTATTCACCTTAGCTACAGAAAATATTTTGTAATTCAGGTAAACTAATTGAATTTCGATAATTATAGTTTGTACAAATGTATTCTGCTCTTTTGTTTTAAATAAGTATTGTTAGAATGTATCTAAAAAAAATTTGCAGTCCTCCGCCACTGATCACTAGTTCGTGGACTTCGAATAATAAAAGGAAAAATACTTCTCACATCAGGCTTCCTCCAATCGCAATCAAGCAGAATATAAGGATACAGAAAAAAAATAAAAAAGTAGCAGAATAAATAATAAATGAAATTAGTGATTCTAGAACTACTGAGAATAATGACAATACTCCATCTATTAGTATAACAACCAATAATATGAGTAGTTCAATTGATTCTTCACCAAATTGAACATTGATCGCTGATTCTTCACAATTGCAACCAGATTTTGTGAAATTAGGATAAAACGATTGGATTATCTATGGAAACTCTAGTTCGAAATACACTTTGATGTTCGCCAAAAGCTCCGGGATTAGAATGTTCTATGACTTTGTTCAATCGTCGATCAGATCCGGGAATTTAAATTTCCATAGATAGTGAATATTAATATCATTATATTTGTAATTTGGATTGTGTCTAAAGTGAATTTGACTCATATTTTGAATTGATTGATGTCTTATACCTTGTTATTTTCAAACTAAAACTATTCGATCATCCAACTTTTATTTTCATTCTCTTTTTTCATTGTTCCTTACATAAATGTAACATAAACTTTTGACTTTAAATAGCCCCTCAAAAAAATTCACAGCAATTAAATTTGGTGACATAACCTATTTCGTATTTTCTAAATTTTTATAAAAACAGACTAAAAAAATATTCTTCATATGGATGTTTGGTACAATGACCTCAATTTGTAGAAAAATCTTCGGGACTTTGATCCGTAAGGGATTTTAAATTATTATAACTGTGTTAACGAGGGAAACTATCAGCTTTTGTATGCACAACTAGGCGCGCGATTTCTCAGGTTGTTGTGTCTGAAATATACGTGACCACAAAACTGAACTCTTAGTATTTAAAGCCTCATGATATTTCTGATAATTCCGGTATAAAGTTTAATCAAAGATTTCATCGGATGAAGAATAAAGATTAATTAAATTTTGAGTTTTGGACTGGTATTCGTTTAAACGTCATATCATCTCAAAAGCCGTTGGGTTTAAAACGACGACGCCCAGTATTTACCATTTTTAAATCACCCAATCAAAAAGAAGAATTAAATAATTGACGTTTTTTGAACAGAAAGGATTTTTCAAATTTCAAAAATGTTCATTTGTGGATTATTTAAACCTACGAACTTTTGATTTGAGGTTAACTCAATAATTAAGTCACCGCGCGTTGTTCAACACGATACATTTTGATACTGAATTCGAGCTTATGACGTTATTAATTTTTATTTTTGATAATGAGGACAGTTGAGCTTTTGGACTGTACAATTTATCTCGAAATAATGCTTGAAATTAATTAGAGAGAATCCAAAAGAGCTGATATCAGATCTTATCCTTTCAGAAAGCTTTCTTAAACACAGCTTCGTTTACCATGTGAGTTTTTTCCAAAAATAAATACAATAAACGGCTATAAAAACTTGTTTGGATTGTATTCCTCAAGTTGTTTGATCTTTAATTGACTTGTTTCACGATAAAAAATATTATTAAGGAGCTATTATATTTCTTCTGGGAATTGTGATCAAATAACTCATAAATCGAGCGAAAAAGAATTAACAAAAAACAAACTGGATTTTGAATTTGTAAAACTGTTCCTGCAATAACGAAAATCTCAAAAGATAATTAACGCTTCCCCGCGAACTGAATAGTAATCAACTTGTCCAGGTAAACATCGAAATATTTAATTTTCAGAATCAGTTGATTATTCAAAAGTATGAATAAACAACAACATTACACAAAAAATTAATTCCTTGGAGTTACTAAATCGAATAAAGTTACAATTGATTTTTTAAAAATTAGTCAGAGAAAACTTTGTAAGTAAATAAGTGAAGTTTCCTTTTGTTGATATATTATTGGAATAGATTTTACATTTTACGAATAGCACTTGTCAAATCGTTAAGCAAACAAAGCGGGCATTTCAATTCGCTAAAGCTTCGTAACAGAAATTTAACATTTCATAATAACTCTTGCGAATATTTTGTTAATCCCCAAAGAATATCGAGTATGTGTGTAGTTTTGCCCGTTTCTCCAAGGATAAATTCGAAAGAGAATTCTCTCGTGTTTCAATACGAACTTACTTGTAATGTATCCCCAGGAAGTTGGACTAAAGTATAACTATCATTAATGTATCCCAATAAAGTTGTGCTAAAGTATAAATATCATTCATGTATGCCAATAAAGTTGGGCTAAAGTATAACTATCATTTATGTATCCCAATAAAGTTGGGCTAAAGTATAACTTTCATTTATTTATCCCAATAAAGTTGTACTAAAGTATAACTATCATTTATGTATCCCAATAAAGTTGGGCTAAAGTATAACTATCATTTATTTATCCCAATAAAGTTGCTCTAACGTTTTTAATAAAGTTTGTTTTGAGAGTTATTCACTACGCATAACATATTGTGGTGTTTTATTCTAATATGATTGGAGGATTTTAGTGGGGAGTATGGGACACCCAAAATGATTTATTTTCATTGGTTGTTGTTGATTTATGTCAAACGATTTGACCATACTTTCGTCCTTTTTTTTATTTGGTTTAACCTTTTTTACTTCTTTTTTATTTACTTAATGAGTCTCTCTCGCGCATTTTCAGTTTGTGGTTTAACGAAATGGGTCATGTGGATATTTTTTTCATTGCAATTTCAACTAACACTGTCTCAGTTCTACCATAAGATTACTTAGTTTAGTAGTTATTCCCGACGCTGTTTAAGGGGATCATCGTCATCGGAAAACCGTAAATTGGCCGCATTACAACGAGGTCCCGTATCAACTTCCAAACCATTCCCGTTTTATCGTCAGATATATGGAATACACGTCAGAAAATAACTTTTTTTTTATCTCTTTCAATCTGGATTCGCAGAATATGTTACCAATAGATAGATTGTCGATGTGATTACGAAAATAAATATGAAATATGAAAGGAATTTATATAAAACGACGATTGTTGTAATGATAATCCACTGAAATGTTTACCTTTAGTTTATGTAGACGACAACATGGTTATATAAACGCGAATCAATCAGTGTATTTGTGAATGTTGTCGATTTAGCTGAGGAAGCTGTACAAATGGTTTTTCAAGATCAAAAATCGATAGATTCCACGAGATTCAGATTCGATTAACTTTATCCAACAAAATCCCCACCTAGAGCAGTTTTTCCAAGAATTATTCGACAGGTAGAGGTTAGGGGATTACTATTAATGGAGAAGTGCAATTCCGAGGAATCAGCTACCAAGGCACGTCTTTCCCGAACAGAACTTCAAGATCAAAAAGGGTTCATCTTTTTCTTCTCGCATTTTACATAAGTAAACAGTTTTATTTAGAACATGGTTCTGTTTTGTAGTTTAAACTTTCATTCCTTCGACGTAGAGGTGGAAAGGAGAATGAATGAATTACCATTGAGCTGTTATGTAGATTCGGATTGGGCAGGAGACGTGAATGACAGAAGATCAGTGTCGGGGTACGTTATTAAAGTTTTTGGTAATATAGTATTGTGGGTAACCAGAAAGCAAAACTGTGTTGCATTGTCCAGTACTGAAGCGGAGTTGATAGCTTTATGTGCTGCTGTTCAGGATTCTATGTGGTTAAAAAGATTGCTGCTAGATATGAATCTTGATGTGAATTTTTTTAAAGTATTTAAAGATAATCAGGGTTGTATTGCACTTGTTAAAAATCCTGAGAATAATAAACGTGTCAAACACATAGACATAAAATATAACTTTATTCATGAGAATGTAAAAAATGATTGTATTGTCCTTGAATATATAAATACAAAATGTCAGTTAGCAGACTTATTAACAAAAGGATTGCAAAAACCACAATTTTACTCAAATTGTAAACAATTAGGTTCAGATTTTGAAACGAGAGAGGATTAATTTTATTTTATTTGTTAATTTCATGTAATTTAGGTGATATTTTGAATATGATTGTATATTAATGTATAGACTCTATAAGATGCGCATTAAGAGAGGGTGTTATAATAGAAATCTTTAAGAGTTATTTTAAGTTAATACTTTCTTGTAGAGATGGCGCTTGATTTGTAGAAATAGTAGTTTAATGTTCTATGTACATATTTTTGTTTTTGTAGTTGATTATTATTGAGAAAAGTAAGGTTAAGTTAATATATGGTTTTACCGGGTTTTTAGCACATGGTTGGTTTTATAAGATATAAGTGATAGATGATGTATATATATGAAGATGTAAATAAAATGTATATAAAGACCTAGATTGATTTTAATCAACACTGCTGTGTAACAAATAACAACAGGTTATGGGCCTAGGTAACAACTCAATATTGAAAAAGGTTGTTATTATAAAAAAGGAAAAAAAATGTAGGTGAACAGTAACAGTATTATTGGCATTAAAAACCATTTTAATGTAGAATTATTAAATGGATTAAATTATCACACATGGAAGTATCGTATGAGTATATTGTTTGAAGAAAAAGATGTGTTGGAATGTATCCAAAAAGGAATTTAATGATTCTGATCTGTGTGACAAACTTCGGGCTGAAGCAAAGAAGAAGGACAATAAATGTAAGTATATTATAGTGCAGTGTTTGGACGACTCGCAAATAGATTTAATTAGAGGAAAAGATACAGCTTTTAGTATATGGACAGTTTTAGAGGAAAGATATGAAAAGAAGACAATTAAATGCTACAGGCGCAGACATGAAAGAGCAAGATATTGTTTATAGTTTATTACTTGCTATGCCGAAAGAGTATGAAACCGTAATAACCATATTAGAGAACATACCACCAGAAGATCTAACAATAAGTTTAGCAAAAATTAAATTAAGAGCTGAAGTTGAAAGAAAAAGTGCATTGTATGAAGCCAATAGCGAAAGCAGAAATTATCAGCAAGATAGTGTAAACTCATCAGCTTTTTCAACTTATAGTCCAGGTGTATGTTATACTTGTGGACAAAGAGGTCATTATAGGAAAAATTGTCGAAATCAGAGAGGAGGAAACAGAGGTTCGAGCAGAGGCAGTTTTATTGGAGGTCAAAGTAGTTTTCGGGGTTATGGGAATTTTACTGAAAATTTTCAAGGAAATGGTTATAGAGGAGGATTTGGATACAGAGGAAGAGGATATAAAGAAACAAGCTATAGAAGAAATTATAACCATGAGTATCAGGACAATAACAATAAGGGAGCAAACTATATGGAACATGAAGAAGGAACTGAACTTGAGGTACAAGATGGACAAGGTATTTGTATTTTGTCAAATTTAAACTCTAATTTAGAAGATTGTTACCAAACTGTAAGTAACCAAAATTTAGTATTTTATATCGATTCAGGGTGTACTGATCATTTAGTAAATGATAAAATGTATTTTCATGATTTTATGAAGTTGAAAAAACCCATTAAAATAGCAGTTGCAAAAAACAACAATTACATGGAAGCCATTGGAGTAGGAAATATTGAAGTTTTTAGTGAGGTCAATGGAAAAGAAATCAAATGTAAAATTAAAAATGTTCTATATGTCCCAAATTTAAGGAGAAATCTATTGTTTGTAAAAAGGTTAGAAAGTGTAAATGTAAAAGTTGTTTTTGAAAAAGGGAAGGTACTAATGTATAGCGAAAAAAATTAATCGGAATTAGTTATAGAAACAATTTATCTGAAATATCCTTTAAAGTAAATAATGTAGAGTCTTTAAATATTGAAAATGAAAATGATGAAATAAAATTGTGGCATCAAAGATTAGGTCATGTATCTAATGCATATTTAGAGAAGTTAATTAAAAATAATTTGGTAACTGGTATAAAAAATCTCAAAATAGGTAAAGTTGATTTTTGTGAATCTTGCATAAAGCGTAAAATGATCAGGTTGAATTTTGGAACGCGCACAAGAGACGATTACTTGAGATAGTGCACACAGATGTTGCAGGGCCAATAACTCCAATTAGTCACGAACAATGCAAGTACTTTGTAACATTCATAGATGACTATTCAAATTTTGTTTACGTTTATGTAATAAGAGCTAAGAGTGGAGTGTATGAATGTTTCCGAGAATATGTGAGAATGGTTCAGGCTAAGTTTAATTTAAAATTAGCTACATTGGGATATGACAATGGAAGAGAATACATTACAAATAAAATAAAGCAATTTGGCAGGGAGAATGGGACATTTATTGACTATCCAACACCTTACAGTCCTGAACAAAATGGTACTTAAGGCAGAACGCTTTAATAGAAGCTTGGTAGACAAAGCAAGGACCATGATGCAAGACGCTAATATTCCTAAAGAATTTTGGAGCGAAGCAGTTCGAGTAGCAGCATACGTTCTAAATAGAAGCCCAAGTAGTGCTTTACAAGTTACTCCGGCTGAAATATGGAATGGGAAGAAACCGGACATTAGTAATTTAAGAGTTTTTAGATCTACAGCATATTGCCACATTCCAAAACAATTTAGAAAAAAATTTGATTCTAAAGCGAAGAAGTGTATGATGATTGGATACACAATGACAGGATACAGATACAGATTATGGGATATCATGGAACAGAAAGTAGTCATTGCAAGAGATGTAATGTTTAATGAGAGCGAATTTTATCTTAAAAATGAAGGAATGGAGTTGAACAAGAAGTAAAACAAATACAAGAAGAGATACAGGTATTACAAGAATATGATTTACAAGACAGAGGACAAGAAATACAAGAAAAACGAACCCGGCGAAAACCTAACAGATATAATGAGTTTGAAATGTATATGGCCTTTGATGCAATGTCATATGTTGAGAATGTACCCGAAACAGTGGAAGACTTGACTGATAGAAGAGACAAGGACTTATGGATGGAAGCGATGAAAAGAGAACCCAAGCAGCACAGTGTCGTTACTATGACGTCAATTATAGGCCATTGGCGACCAATGGGAACGTCTAAAAAGACGTCTAAAATGACGTGATTATGACGGGTTAATGTCACATCCTACAGACGTCAACTAATGACGTACCTAGTCCGGCTGGTGAGACGTCAAAATGACGTACTTACTTTTGACAAATGACGTATAAGTAGGATTAAAAATATAAAAAAATGCGTTCAAATTAATACCAGTTTATTACAAAATCTTAAAAAACTACATACTATTACCCTTATAGAACATAAAAGTTGAAATAAGGAATTACTAATGATGCAATAATGAAAATGACAACCATTCCTGCTTGAAAGGAAAAACAATACATTTCGAAAAAACTTTGTGGCAGTGCAATAACTCGATATACTCTGATAAATTTTGGATGCGATAAACATAGAATTCTTTTGAGTCGACAGGGTATTTGTAAAATGAACGGTAATCCTGAAACCTCCTACCTAATATAAAAACTGCTCCATTATTATCCACTACTATATTTTCTATTTTGAAAACCAGTCCTTCTAAGGTAAGACAAAAACAATTTGCTTCTGAATATGATGCAATAGAAAAAATAAAATCTTTATAATGAAGCTTTTTATACTGCTTGCAAGAGAAATTTGGCGTTGGTCCTAAGAAATGGGACAATTCACATTTACAGAAGTGTTCATCATCAGGTGAAGTACACTGTCATTTCAATTTCTTTTAAGCGTCTATTAATCTGTTGTAACGGTTTATTCGGAGACTGAACTAACGATTTTAAATGGTGGAGATAATTTTCAAATGGAAATGCTGACGAATTGTCTAGTGGCCCGAAATTTTCAACGTCATCTGCCAAATGTAATAAGGAATGTACATTGTAAACTAAGAACTCTAATCCGTAGATCTTTTCACTGTGCGTTACGAATAAATGCAAAAGTTGGCGCGCAAATGGAACTCCGAATTTTTCAATATGGCGTTTAGAAATAAGTATCATAATTGAACAATGAAATAGCAAAAAATGCTCATATATTGCCAAATCGACATTCCCATACAAAGCAACTGGCCCAATATACATTAAAAATGTTCGAAATTCCGTTGCTTTCCAATCTGCCAACTGAGACAAACTGCGCCCTTTCCGATTGAATTCTACTGGAATACATTTACTGAGAAAAACAATTTTTTCAGATACATTTTGAAATGCAGTAGAGCTCATTTTGGCTCGGCTTGCGCGTCCTGTCCAAATACGCAAAAGTTTTTTCATTACACCTAGACAAACTAGGTGCATATAGTCTAAAGAAAAGACATAGATCAAATCTATAGGAAGAGCTATTAGAGGAGATTCTCCATGATGATGAGATACATCAATTTTAGTCCGAAAAGATTCGTTGTCTCTCTTGTTAAAAGGTAAATTTTTGAAAATGACATGTCCCAGGTGTTCTCCAGAGTTATCGCACCTTTCACAGGAACTATACCCTGAATGGGTCTTCACACATTTCAGATATGCGCGCGCAGGAGCATCGCAAACAAAGCTGTGAACTTTTACTTCATGGATATTATTATTAATTTCAATGCCCGTGGTAAGTAAGTTCGATAACTCAATTAAAAAATCTTCTAAAAACGCTGACAATAAATTTGGTTTGCCACTTCCTAAAAAAGAACCAACAACAAACGGCTCACTCTTAAAATTTTTTACAAGTGCTAAAATGGGCCAGAGATCATGTTTCTGACCATTTCTATAAATGGGCAGTCCATCTACATTAAATGAAATGTTGATAATGCTGTACTGAGAAATATTAGGCACTGACAATAACTTTAATTTTAAAGCGTTAACAAGTCCAAAATGACAATATTCGCCATTTAACAACGATTTTGTTTTCGTTTCTCTGGGCGTTTTCAGCAGCGTTCGACTGTCTAACGGTAACTCATTATGGTATGGATGCAAGATATGCAAGAGATGAGTAACTACTGTACGTCGAACGTACCTTGAAGCTGCCCAGTTTGACAATTTCGAATGCAAATCGCTAGGCGGCGGTTCATTAGAAAATAAATCGTTAGGGGGCACGTTACTGGAATAGGAAGTCAAATGGTTGTATAACGTCGCATCATTGAAGAGCAAATTTTCATTAGGAGAGTTTACATTAAAATCTAAATCTCTTGAGGAACAGGTGTCATTTTCACTTTCACACATTGAATCAGCAAAAAAAACGGATTCATTGGAATCATTATTAACTATTAAAGATGTATTATAACATTTCTGACTCACAGGTGCTAAATTTGCTTCTGCCACCCTTCTGTAGAGTTGTCTTTGACTAACAACACTTTTTTTCTTACGGGTTGCCATGCTGCTGCTTTTTCAATTTCTCTGGTACATGTTTCAACCACACCTTGATGGTATCTTCTATTTCTTTCTGACTGACTAGAGGGGAGCTTTTTCTTACAGCACCTAAAAATGTTGTTTTAGATTAATAATAAGTATGCACCTACAAGTGAAAACACTTACCAATAATCACATCCTTTACGTTTAAGTTTTTAAAAGCCTTTTTCTCACCTCGTTTGCCACAAAAATTCCAATTAGTTGCAAGAGAATAAGTGAATAAAAAATTTAAAATGCGGTTTGTATGTCCAGTAAAATCTCTCCCTCCAAAAGTCGATAGATATGCCGACTGGAATCACATAATTTAAATTGTAAAATACATATTAAGTGGTACAGAACACCCACCAAAGCCAGGCAATTATTTTTTTCACTCAGGTATGTTTCCAATTTGGTAATATCCTCTTGAGAATTCAAAGGAAACTGTACGCCTATATCATCTGGTAAATCTGTATTACTGGCGTGATTGCCACTGCGATCTTGTTTTCGGATCCACTGCAAAATTTGATTGTTCTGTTCTCTAATGGTCTTCAATATCAATAAAGTGATTACATCATCTTGAGTGTTTGCTGGCATGGACAAAATATACCTTAGTACCAAAACAGTTTTTACATTATTTTTTGGTTTTTACCTCCATTACTTTCCACTACAGCTCTGATGTTGCTCTGTACATCAGTTGCTTTACTACTTGACGGATTATATGGTGACGAGTTCGAAACAGCAGCCTGGCAAAATGACTGATTTGACGCAGAACCTGTAAAATAGAGAATTAACAAATTCTCCTAGGAAATAATGGACATAAATAATAACTCACAGTTTAAAGTATACATTTTAAACAATTCATGCAAATGGACAATTATATTTTTTACCTCTAATAATTTGTCCTGAAGATTTAGTCAATTGAGTATCTTTTGCTGAATGTTGAGGTGGCAAATAATAAAGTTGATTTGTAGAATCACTATCCTCAAACGACCTTTGCGATTGTCCAGCTGAAGCTAATGGAAAAGTTTGAATTGGGCCAGAATAATCTAAAACAGTAGACAGTTAATAATTTATATGTGCCAGATATCTTTAAGTATAAATCTCATTACCAGATAATATGTTTGTAATAGACTTCCGTATTATTGGTTTTGGTCTAGGTAGGGGTTTCTTGTTTTTTGGAAAATCATCTTCTGATGATGACAGCACTTCTTCCTGCTCATCATCAGTGGAAAATTTCTTTGGACGTATTTTCCTTCGAGGTGAAATAATTGCTGATTCCTCAGCATCTGTAGTTAAATCTGAGGTAATTTCAGCCTTTTTAATTTTTTTCTCCGCAATCTTATAGTCGTCTAAAAACAAGTAATAAATACGAGTTTTTTGAAAAAAATCACAGATATTTAATAGAAAGTGATAAAGCAGTTTAGGTTTAGGCAGCAAAACTAACCAGTCTGGAAAAAAATTCGCTTAATTTGGTGAAGTTTCCAGCTGTTATCCTGGGGAGGCTCTTGTCCAGATTTTAATAATTTTATAAAATTTCCGGTTGTCTGTTTTGGCGGCCAAAAGACTTCTCGTTTAAGCGGTGTTAACCAGGCAGAGTGAACAAGAGAAATTCCACCATTGTTCTGGAATTCAACGCCAACGTAACAATTCATCTAAATAATAAAGACAGTTCCCAACACCAAAATTGTAATAAAATAATGCAGATTTATACTCACTTTGAAAAATTTGTTGCCACGGCCGAAATTAACAAGAATCACCCCGGAAATGCTAGAGTTACTTTTTGCTGCCGTCCGCCATTACGCGCACACGCGTTCACACCAGTAGTCCAGCACGCATGCTCCTGCACGTCTCGTATCGTATCGTGGCATTTCGATTAAAAACGCGCCAAAATTAAATCTTGGTCGACAGCCTCGACAGGAATCGATGCTAAAAATAATTGTTTCCTACTAATAAAATAGTTAAATAATTGTTAATTACAACATTCTCACTTCATCTTTAAATTCAAATTGCATTTCCACTTAAAACGTCAGTTTAGTATTTTCATTGCTAATTAATGAATTTATATTTATATCCATATTTTAGGTAAACAACAATTTAAAATGTACAATTTTTTATAAAGCACGTATAGGGCGCTTAGTTTTTGTAATAAACTTTCGTTCTAATTTTTTTTATAGTTGATTAAAAAGCACTTAAAACGACCGAAAACAAACGTACGAAAGACGTCTCTAGACGACGTCAAAATGACATCTGAAATGTCACGTCATATGGACGTCGCTTATTGGTCTACGACGTCGCCGACTAATAATGTCCAATAATTGACGTCATTATAACGACACTGTGCTGCTTGGGAAATAAGTTCAATAGAGAATAATAAAACTTGGATAGAAGCACCAATGCCCAACAATGCAGAAATACGAAGTACAAAGAGGGTATTTGCTAAGAAGTCTTCAAAAGAAATTTAGATTGGACTAAAAAGGCTGTTAAGGTATTTAAAAGGAACATTAAAGGCAAGATTAAAGTATGAAAGGAGAATGAATGAATTACCATTGAGCTGTTATGTAGATTCGGATTGGGCAGGAGACGTGAATGACAGAAGATCAGTGTCGGGGTACGTTATTAAAGTTTTTGGTAATATAGTATTGTGGGTAACCAGAAAGCAAAACTGTGTTGCATTGTCCAGTACTGAAGCGGAGTTGATAGCTTTATGTGCTGCTGTTCAGGATTCTATGTGGTTAAAAAGATTGTTGCTAGATATGAATCTTGATGTGAATTTTTTTAAAGTATTTGAAGATAATCAGGGTTGTATTGCACTTGTTAAAAATCCTGAGAATAATAAACGTGTCAAACACATAGACATAAAATATAACTTCATTCATGAGAATGTAAAAAATGATTGTATTGTCCTTGAATATATAAATACAAAATGTCAGTTAGCAGACTTATTAACAAAAGGATTGCAAAAACCACAATTTTACTCAAATTGTAACCAATTAGGTTTAGATTTTGAAACAAGAGAGGGTTAATTTTATTTTATTTGTTAATTTCATGTAATATAGGTGATATTTTGAATATGATTGTATATTAATGTATAGACTCTATAAGATGCGCATTAAGAGAGGGTGTTATAATAGAAATCTTTAGGAGTTATTTTAAGTTAATGCTTTCTTATAGAGATGGCGCTTGATTTGTAGAAATAGTAGTTTAATGTTCTATGTACATAGTTTGTTTTTGTAGTTGATTATTATTGAGAAAAGTAAGGTTAAGTTAATATATGGTTTTACTGGGTTATTAGCACATGGTTGGTTTTATAAGATATAAGTGATAGATGATGTATATATATGAAGATGTAAATAAAATGTATATAAAGACGTAGATTGATTTTAATCAACACTGCTGTGTAACAAATAACAACAGTTATCTCGAAATCCGGAAAGCCACCCTCCGGACTCCGAGAGTCCGTGGAGGATTTCAATATATTTATATAGCTTGTAGACTTTTATTACTTTTTTTGGGGGGAATCCATTTATTTTTATTAGCAATTTTAGACTCCGCAATCCGATTCAAACAGTGTCTAATTGAATCTGACACCGCTCAGACGTATAAAAAAGAAGAAGAATATTTCAAGGTTATAATAAGTATGTTGGATACAAATAATCAATTGTAAAAAACAAAATGTTTTTTTGAGGTTACGTTAGTTAAATTTGACATTAACGCGGTCGTATGTCAAATATTGATAAAAATTGAAAACCGATATGTCTAGGTTGAGAAAAGAGAAGCGTTGCTTTTGCGATGCTATTAAACCGGGTCTTTTGAGTTATAAACGCAGAATTATGGAAAATTTGAGAAATTAGACACCCGCTACGGATAGTAATACCGATTGTAGTAGCGTCCCAACGAGTTCGAGCGCTCGAGATAATTCCAAACCAACACCCGAAGCTACCAAAGAAGAAAACATCGAAGAATGAAGAGATTTAAAATGCAATCGGACGGTGTTATTACATCTATTAATTGCGATACCTCTGAAGATAATGAAATTTCTTATAAAAAAGACAATGTTAAGGATAAAACTAAGAATAGCGAAAGAGTTTTGTTAATTGAAGCACAAAATGTAAATATTCATAATCATTATTATACAATTTCTTAAACTAATATGATTATTTGTATTTACCACCAACTCCGGAAGTTTCTTTTCAAGCCATTTTCAAGGTAAGTTCATCCTCAAACTTAGCTTATTTACCAATACTTTCCATTTGTACCTATCTATAGTTATTAACCCTTAGTTTCTCATCACTTTTCTTTCCGAATCAATCTTCTCACCATCTAATATCTTTGGATCATTATTCTCGATCATCCAACTTTTATTTTCATTCTCTTTTTTTATTGTTCCTTACATAAATATAACATAAACTTTTGACTTTAAATAGCCCCTCAAAAAAAATTCACAGCAATTAAATTTGGTGACATAACCTATTTCGTATTTTCTAAAATTTTAAAAAAACTGACTAAAAAAATATTTTTCGTTTGGATGTTTGGTACAATGACCTCAAACGCTGGTACGATAGCTGGACATCGGCGTCACAAGAGGGCAGATGACAGACCGACAAGATCTTGTCCTACTACAAGAAGAAGAAGATAATGATTTGCATGAAACTAATGAAAAAATAGGATTTTTCAACAAACTTTATTGAGAAAATTAAGAAATTGTTATCAAAAATTAGAACGGAAATTTAAATTCCGACCGAAAATTCTTTTAAAAATCACGACATCTCCATTCAAAAGTATCTTTCTGCTGTTCTCCTTATACTTCGTCCACGTTCTCTTCTTTATCCTCCTCAACTTCTTGCTTCTCCTCTTCTTCTTCTTCTTGTTCTTCGTAGTCTTCGTTTGATTGTGACAGTGACAAATTGACAAGTATAAAAGAAGCATTAAGAAAACGAATGGCGATACCAATACTGACAACTCCACATCAGATAATACTTCGAATGGCTAATGAAAATGCTAATAGAAAACAAAATGGGGAAAGTGAATCGAATAATAGAGGTAAATATTTAAATACAATAAATATATGTAAAAACTTATGGTATACATGTTGATTGGTTGATTGTACAAAGAATCGACATTGAGGACATACACACAGCTACCCAAAATTTGTTAACTGAACATATCACAAAAGTAAAAGAAGATAAGAGAATATTCACATTGAGAAATCCAAGACATGTACTACTACTTTTACCACACTTGCTATTACACTGTCTGACGCCTGTTTCGATGTTCTCCGTTAGTCTCTATTGTTTTGTACAAAACAAAAAAATATTACCCAGTATAATTTGATTTAAGATCGTCAGTTGATTGAATTAGTAAACTCACTAAAGGCATTGAACAAAATATGTAATTTGATCCATTTGGACTATTTCTTGAAAGAAAGACTATCATTACTCAGATTGAATTAGAACAACTTCCTAATTCAGTGGTAAGTTCAATAATTACTCATCTTGTACTGGATACTGTGGACAATTTAAATTTTTGTATCTCTTAAATAAATCGAGTAGATAAACTAAAATATTTGAGATCCCTTAAATCCTTTTCGTAGAATATATGTATTGTTTAATTTTTGTTTCCGCTCTGACTCCTTCATTATCTCGAAGTCGAACGACATTACTAACTAATTAAACCATACGATAGGATTGGGAGATATAAAAAGTTTTTCATAGGTTTTGGGATGATTAAAAAATGTTTTTAAGAATTTAAATTTTAAAAATCTGTCCCCAGTTTCATGAATAAATTCAAGGCATTTTTTTTGTAAATTAGTTTTTCCTTATCGTTGCAAAATGAGGTACCCAATAGGTCCCATGCTTCGGGTAATTCATCAGTATTCATGTTTGTTTCCTGTTTTTATTTTTTATTGGAACCTCAATATAAGTGACATTATTAGAACATTTTTCTTATTGGTTATAAGAGAGTCTCACTCTTGGAAGCACTTAAAGTTTCAGATGAGTGTAATAATTCAATTTAGGAAAATTTAGATGAAGCGGATCCTTCAGACTAATGTAAAATACAGAATATGCATTTAATATGCATATTGATGAGTATGATTTACACAAGCTAAATGCTTTTAAGAGGTTGACAATATCTAATACTAATGAATCACCTCTTCTCAAATAGTAATTACAAAGCCAGATCGATAAGTCCATTACTTTTTGAATTTCCCACTTGCCAACTGAAACGGCAACACTGCACATGTCAATATGCAGTGTTTTTTTATTACTATATTTATACACCAAAAAGTTATTTAAACAACTTTTTTTATAAACCTTAAATATATTGATTGAATCTGAATTAACTATCTGTCCAAAAAAACTCGCCTGAAGAACAGCATGGGCACGTATCAATAGTTTTGGAGCTCAATAAGATTTGAAATTTTTATAAAAAAATTCATGTATATCTTTCTATTATTTCACTCACCTGAAACTTTAAGTGCTTCTGAAAGTATGAATAACTCTTGTAACCAACAAGGAAAATGTTCTTATAATGTCTCATTGGTATTGAGGTTTCAACAAAATTAGAAGCTTTGCAGAAAATCTCAGCAATTCTGATTTTGATACACTGATGAAAGCCAAGAAAAAATATGAGTATTATGAAAAATAGAGTGACTCTTCGAAGAAAATCTCTCTTCAAATTAAAATCGAAATCTGTGAAAAAATAGGTTTCACGGAAATGATTGATAAATTTGCCACTCAGAAAGCCAGAAGGATTATTTTATAATGAGGTAATTATAATGATTAGGTACTTAGTCTGTGAACTGTTGAATAACTGGTTGATATACTTTTCATTGAGAATTGAGTGAGTACTTTTTTATGCAAAGGAGATATTATTGTTTGTTTTTTATTTTGATAAAGACACCTAGAAGATGCTTGATGCTCTATCCGTATTCTCTGGAGGTGTCAGATACCACCAGGAAGCGTATGGAAGAGAAGACGAGGATCTGTAGACATCCCACATAAAGATTGAGTTCCTTTGTATTTATTTACATTAGTTATCTCGAAATCCGGAAAGCCACCATCCGGACTCCGAGAGTCCATGGAGGATTTCAATACATTTATATAGCTTGTAGACTTTTATTCCTTTTTTGTTTGGGAAATCCATTTATTTTTATTAGCATTATTAGACTCCGCAATCGGATTCAAACAGTGTCTAATTGAATTTGACACCGCTCAGACGTATAAGAAAGAAGAAGAATATTTCAAGGTTATAATAAGTATGTTGGATACAAATAATCAATTGTAAGAAACAAAATGTTTTTTGAGGTTATGTTAGTTAAATTTGACATTAACGCGTGTGTATGTCAAATATTGATATAAATTCAAAACCGATATGTCTAGGTTGAGAAAAGAGAGGCGTTGCTTTGGCGATGCAATTAAACCGGGTCCTTTGAGTTATAAACGCAAAATTATGGAAAATTTGAGAAATGATACACCTGCTACGGATAGTAATACCGATTGTAGTAGCGTCCCAACGAGTTCGAGCGCTCGAGATATTCAGAATCATTATTATACAATTTCTTAAACTATTATGATTATTTGTATTTACTACCAACTCCGGAAGTTTCTTTTCAAGCCATTTTCAAGGTAATTTCATCCTCAAACTTAAGCTTATTTACCAATACTTTCCATTTGTACCTATCCTTAGTTATTAACCCTTAGTTTCTCATCACTTTTCTTTCCGAATCAATCTTCTCACCATCTAATATCTTTGGATCATTATTCTCGATCATCCAACTTTTATTTTAATTCTCTTTTTTTCATTGTTCCTTACATAAATGTAACATAAACTTTTGACTTTAAATAGCCCCTAAAAAAAAATTCACAGCAATTAAATTTGGTGACATAACCTATTTCGTATTTTCTAAAATTTTAAAAAAACAGACTAAAAAAATATTTTTCGTATGGATGTTTGGTACAATGACCTCAATTTGTAGAAAAATCTGGGGGACTTTGAGCCGTAAGGGATTTTAAATTATTATAACTGTGTTAACGAGGGAAACTATTAGCTTTTGTATGCACAACTAGGCGCATGATTTCCCAGGTTGTTGTGTCTGAAATATACGTGACCACAAAACTGAACTCTTAGTATTTAAAGCCTCATGATATTTCTGATAATTCCGGTATTAAGTTTAATCAAAGAATTAATCGGATGAAGAATAAAGATTAATTAAATTTTGAGTTTTGGACTGGTATTCGTTTAAACGTCATATCATCCCAAAAGCCGTTGGGTTTAAAACGACGACGCGCAGTATTTACCATTTTTAAATTACCCAATCAAAAAGAAGAATTAAATAATTGACGTTTCTTGAATTCGAGCTTATGATGTTATTAATTTTTATTTTTGATAATGAGGACAGTTGAGCTTTTGGATTGTACAATTTATCTCGAAATAATGCTTGAAATTAATTAGAGAGAATCCAAAAGAACTGATATCAGATCTCATCCTTTCAGAAAACTTTCTTAAACACAGCTTCGTTTACCATGTGAGTTTTTTTACAAAAATAAATACAATAAACGGCTATAAAGTCTTGTTTGGATTGTATTCCTCAAGTTGTTTGATCTTTAATTGACTTGTTTCACGATAAAAAATATTATTAAGGAGCTTTTATATTTCTGCTGGGAATTGTGATCAAATAACTCATAAATCGAGCGAAAAAGAATTAACAAAAAACAAACTGGATTTTGAATTTGTAAAACTGTTCCTGCAATAACGAAAATCTCAAAAGATAATTAACGCTTCCCCGCGAACTGAATAGTAAACAACTTGTCCAGGTAAACATCGAAATATTTAATTTTCAGAATCAGTTGATTATTCAAAAGTATGAATAAACAACAACAGTACACAAAAAATTAATTCGTGGGAGTTACTAAATCGAATAAAGTTACAATTGATTTTTTAAAAATTAGTCAGAGAAAACTTTGTAAGTAAATAAGTGAAGTTTCCGTTTGTTGATATATCATTGGAATGAATTTTACATTTAACAAATCGTTAAGCAAAAAAAGCGGGCATTTCAATTCGCTAAAGCTTCGTAACAGAAATTTAACATTTCATAATAACTCTTGCGAATATTTTGTTCATCCCCAAAGAATATCGAGTTTGTGTGTAGTTTTGCCCGTTTCTCCAAGGATAAATTCGATAGAGAATTTTCTCCTGTTTCAATACGAAATTACTTGTAATGCAAATTCAGTTTTATTATAAAATTACGTTTGTATATACGTGTATTATAACAAATTTCAATCTCAAGACGTCCTCGAGGAGCTCCATAATCAGACCATCTTATTGTTTCCCATATGGGATTTTACGATGGGTCCAGTATAGGCCCAGACATGGACTAAGTGTCCTAAACTTGGTGGGACTGTGATTCAAACCTGATTCGGCTAGCGTATAACTATCATTTATGTATCCCAATAAAGTTGGGCTAAAGTATAACTATCATTTATGTATCCCAATAAAGTTGGGCTAAAGTATAACTATCCTTTATGTATCCCCAGGAAGTTGGGCTAAAGTATAACTATCATTTATGTATCCCAATAAAGTTGGGCTAAAGTATAACTATCATTTATTTATCCAAATAAAGTTGCTCTAACGTTTTTAATAAAGTTTGTTTTGAGAGTTATTCACTACGCATAACATATTGTTGTGTTTTATTCTAATATGATTGGAGGATTTTAGTGGGAAGTATGGGACACCCAAAATGTTTTATTTCCATTGGTTGTTGTTGATTTATCTATGTCAAACGATTTGACCATACTTCCGTCCTTTTTTTCATTTGGTTTAACTTTTTTTACTTCTTTTTTATTTACCTAATGAGTCTTTCTCGCGCATTTTCAGTTTGTGGTTTAACGAAATGGGTCAAGTGGATATTTTTTTCATTGCAATTTCAACTAAACACTGTCTCAGTTCTACCATAAGATTACTTAGTTTAGGAGTTATTCCCGACGCTGTTTAAGGAGATCATCGTCATCAGAAAACCGTAAATTGGCTGCATTACAACGAGGTCCCGTATCAACTTCCAAACCATTCCCGTTTTATCGTCAGATATATGGAATATACGTCAGAAAATAACTTTTTTAATCTCTTTCAATCTGGACTCGCAGAATTTGTTACCAATAGAACGATTGTCGATGTGATTTAGAAAATAAATATATTGTATGAAAGGAATTTATATAAAACGACGATTGTTATAATGATAATCCACTGAAATGTTTGCCTTCAGTTTTTGAAGACGACAACATGATTATATAAACGCGAATCAATCAGTGTATTTGTGAATGTTGTCGATTTAGCTGAGGAAGCTGTACAAATGCTTTTTCAAGATCAAAAATCGATAGTGATTCTACGAGATTCAGATTCGATCAACTTTATCGAACATAATCTCCACCTAGAGCAGTTTTTCCAAGAATTATTCGACAGGTAGAGGTTAGAGGATTACTATTAATGGAGAAGTGCAATTCCGAGGAATCAGCTACCAAGGCACGTCTTTCCCGAACAGAACTTCAAGATCAAAAAGGGTTCATTTTTTTCTTCTCGCATTTTACATAACTAAACAGTTTTATTTAGAACATGGTTCTGTTTTGTAGTTTAAACTTCCATTCCTTCGACGTAGAGGTGATGTTACTTTGGTTTTGTAACAATTTTGATAGATTCTCCTTTGAAACCAATTGGTGAGTCGAAAAACAGACATTTGTCTTAAGAGACTTCTGTTTCAATTAGAAATCAAAATTTGATTGTACAAACTTCATTTTTCCAAAAATAAGATGAGATTCGTCTTTAGAAACTTTTTTATTCAAAAAGCAAACCAAAATTTGACTTCGGGAATTGCCATTTCGATAAAAAACAAAATTCGTTTTTCGAAAACAAAAAAAATTATGGTCACAAGAGGCTTTCTTTTGCAATTAGAAACCAAAATTTGTTTGTACAAACTTCATGTTTCAAAAAATTAGAAACCAAATTTTGTTTGAAGAAACTTTATTTTTCAAAACAAACCAAAATTGGTCCTCAGAAACTTTGTTTTTCAAAAATAAACGGACATTTGGTTTTCAGAACTGTCGTATTCGAAAAAACAAACGAAATTAGTTTTGTTGTTTTCAAAAATAAATTGTCAGTTATCATAAAAAAATGTTGGTGGATTTCTAGGAACCAGAAATAAGTGGACTTAGGGAGAGATACATAACATATAAGAAAAATAAGATCCAAGATTATTTTATATATCAAACAATACATGTGAACGTCCATTTTCAAAATAAAATAATTTCGACTATCAAATCAACAATAGATTGTATTCAACGATCTAATTTAATAAACAGTTACAACAAAATTAATAAAAACGTATACATCGTAAAGTTTTACACTCCGTTAGACATAAAATATTCCCCAAAATAAAATACGTTGCGAAAAATATTCCGAATAAAAAATTTCTCAACGAGGTCGTTTTAGAGAAATTTTCAGTGGAGTGGGTGCTCTCACAAGTACCTAGCCTGACCTAGACATGTCTACTCCTTATATTTTAAGCCACTTTTCTGGACATTCGAATTTCATTGTGTAATGAAACGCTTTGGCATATCTTGACAATCAAAACGATTACCACTCGAATAATTGATCATAATCGATTTTTAGCCAATTACGTTTCTCAATTCGTAAAAGTGATTGAATTATTATGTTAATTCATTACATAATATTTATACGAAATGTACAAGTTTATTTTGATATACAGCGTACTGCAAGGGATTTATTTATAAAAAGCAGTGGCTATATAACCAAACAGACTAAATACATTGTTCACGCCGACATGGATTGACGCGCGTTCCGATAACCAAGTTATATCATCTTCAGATACTGAAGATAAACTGTTTATTCTAAGAGCATTTAGGCCCTCGAAACCTCCCGCATAGATATCTGATTTTTCGAAAGCTTTGCCTGACCTTTGTATAAGTTTATTTAATTTCTTATTTTTTAGACCTTCTAATATGTTCATACTTCTAGATTTTCTTGATTTTTGGAGTCTTATTTTTTAAAAAACGTCAATTTTTTATTAGTATTTCAAAAATTAAATTGAAATAATGTCGAAAAATAGACGAACATCAAACTAAATATGTAGTTAGTAGTAAAAATTCAATAAAAGGACGTCTATAACATACAAAAATATACAAAAACAGAAATAAAAGTAACGAGTAAGTCTTATTTTGAACAAAGTCAAAGAAAAATATTTAACAGTGTAAAATTTATTTTAAAAAATGGTACTTTCGTTGTTGTTGAGTTCCAACCTAAAATTCATCACCCTGTATATGTTGAGAACGATGAAAAAATCAAAAACAATTGCTCATAATGGATATAACAAATTTTTAGAAAAATATAGAAAACCAAACACGCTTATCGATTGGATAATAACGGACCGATTCACATCAATTTGCTTTTTTTATGGTTCACGCGCGCTTTTTGCATTTATTTTTTACGATACTTTTTCATTTAGAGTTGAATGGTTCGTGTTTATGTATCCATCTTTTTATAGTGAGAGGAATAAATATGCATTTTGAATAATTAAAAATGTATTAAAAAACTGGTATACATTTTATCACAAAAAAACATCCAAAAACGATAATGTATAATTTAATACTGATATATTTTCCGCGTTCTGATCAACCCTGTTTAACAGAGTTATTTGATAGATACTTAAGTTTCGTGATACGGCAACACTGATGTGAATATGTCAAATCTGTCATTGTTATCATAAAGTTTGACATTTGTAATGGCTAACGTGTTGTTTACTACGATTTTCGACGTAGATTAAACTAACTACAGAATGTTGATGAATTCGCTGATAAAACCAAATCTCGAGGGCGTTGTTATGAACATTGTTGTGAAACATTGTTAAACGCTTGATGGAAACATCTTCGCGTCGATGGTTTTGTTTCAATGTGCGCAAACGCGGCATCCATCTTGTACACAACTTTCTAATGTCACAATTTTCAGTTAAAACACGATGTAAATGTCGAGTATGTTTGCTATAAATAAGCTGAACGATTCACGAGATTTCAGACAGTTTTATAGTCAATATCCTACGCAAAATTTTCTTCTCACTTCTAAAACCATTTTGAAAACTTCGCTATACATAATTTTCTCTAGCTAGTATCTATAAGATTCAAAGAATGAATGTTACAACTGGACGTAAAAGTGCTTTTTATGACCCACGATATTAAATAGAATCATACAATGCCGAGTTCTACGTTTAAAAACGACACGGAGAGAAATGTTGAAGAACTCATTATTTTAATCGAATGATTTATCCGAAAGACTATGGTAGAAACGGTCTAGAAACAAACAAAACATCATAGAAATGGAGAAAAGGAAGTTTCAAAACGCATCTAAATAGAAAAAGAAAAAATAATAGTTAAAACTAATAAAAATTTGACCGATATTTTATCAAATTACTCTTTTGTTAGGTTAAGAATAATTTTTTTTCGTAATATCAACAATAAAAAAGATATAGTTGGTAATTTAATTTGTTACATGTTTCTCAGTGTACAGAAACATGGAAATTCGTAATAAAAGTTGCAGACGGTGGTAGAATGAAGCTGTTAAAGTAACGGCGATGTTCAGAAACTATAATTTTGTATAATGTTCAAAAAAAAACAACGACTTTTTCGGAATCATTGTCTGGTTTTTCTTCACGATTAGAAGAATCGACAGCGTCTTCATCGAAAGCTAATTCTAGTTGAGGTATTGTCGTATCTTCGTTATAGTTTTCAATAATAGTACCCAGTTTTAGATCTTCTTGTTTACAACTAGAAGGTTCGCTTAACATGATAGGTACATTCAAATCTCCAGCGCTTCTTTCAACTGGACTCACGAATCTAACGGTTTTCTCCGATTTAGCTATTATCGGTTTATCAATATCGGTCAACGTGGAATTCATCAACTGATTCTTCTTTATAGATTTAGCGAAATTACTATAATGTGGAGGTAATTTACGGATTACGCACGATTTACTTTTAGTTATAACGATTGAATCTTTGGTATTACGACTTTTTTTAAGTAAAGAATGTCTTGGTGGTACTCGAGGTAATTTCTCCAAAAGTACTATGGGGAATGTATATTCCGTTTGCGTGGAAGTATCTCTGGTTCTTCTTCTCAATTTATTCATGTTGTTTTATTCATCATTTTATTATAACTTTTTATCCTGAAAGTGTCTCAATTTATATCGACAGAAGTCAATAAGGCACCAACTACTGTAGCTTTACGACCTGAAGTAGCTGCTAAATAAAAGATTATTCGTAGTGGCGTATGTTTTTTATCCTTATACTAAAATACCGTTTTGTGCTACCAAAAATCAGCAACTGCTACAGTCTCAGTGCTGTACAGTTAACAAGTACGTGCAGCGTTCCTCACGCTTAGATATAAATAGGCGTGTGGGTAAAGTGGTTGAAGAACACGGTCATTTTCCAACCACATGTTCATTGTTATAGTGAACGAATCAGTAATTATGACAGGTGTCAAAATAGATCTGTCAATTTTGATAAATAAACTGTCAATTATTGTTGTAGAACTAGATATTAGAATGTGGGTTTTTTTACGTAAAAAGCAAATACAAATTTCGATTAAATTTTGAGTTTATGTGAAAAAAATTTTGAAATAAAAGTTATAGAACATTTAATTTTCTACAACTTTGTCATTTAACTTTTTCTATAAGACTTCTATAAGACTGCCAGAAATCGAGATAAACCGTTTTTCATCGAACTATTATTTTTTTTGTTCCAAAAATTATCAACCAAGATTTATGTGTTGATGAATTGTGAACTTTTAATACGAGGGCGGTTCGAATATAAGGTAATAACCTTCAATGGTTACATATTTTTGGGATTTCTTCAGAAGGTTTTTGATCCTTGGACAACTTGGACAAACTCCTCCATCAAGATTCAACTTCTTCACGAGCTCTTAAGAGTAGATTCGGAGAGACGTTTGGAGTTTATTCAAATCTTCATGAGGAATTATGATGAAAATCGAATATGGAATTATCTTAAATTGTTTTTGATGTCATTATTCAGACAAGAATCCTGAGAAAACAATCGTAGATGAACTTGAGATTTTTAGTTGGAATTCAACTAGTTTTGTTGGTTTTTAATGGAAACTTTTTGGTGTGAAAACTTTCTAATTCTCGTGGTTAAGAGACGCCGCGTTTGGGGTAAAACTTAGGTAAATAGTCGGACCGAAAATTACGATGTTTAAAGAACGAAGTATGTTTTCACGGCAATTACAATTGTCTACAACTTCATATCATAATCTAAAATGTTCATTATTTAGTTATATCTTTTCACTTTTTACCGTTCTGTAAAGGAAATAAATCCTATTCTGTAGGATTAATTTATAGAAGTTTTTATGTAATTTCAATATCAAAAAAATACGTTTGTTTAGACCGTTCCATATATGTATGCAAATCAAATTAGTTTTTCACATAAAAACACAGTCAACCACTTTATTTTCATTTTTCTTTAATATCGTACAAATTTATTTCAATTTATTTTTTTTGAAAATATTACTTCTTGATACGATATTTCGAATATTTAACGCAGGCGTTTAAGAGTTATTTTTTATTGTAGGCATGCACGTTTTCCTTATTGTAGTAGGAGTTCGCCTCTCTCTTCTATTCGAATCGTTGAACCGTTAACATCGAATACAGGGTTGTCAGATTGAACACATTGTAATATTAATTTCGAATTGTTTCTTTTTTAAGTAATAAAGTAAGTGAGTTTTCACTCGTGGTACTTTTGCTCAACCCTAATCAAGACATTACACCATGTGAGTTTTTTCCAAAAATAAATACAATAAACGGCTATAAAAACTTGTTGTTTGGATTGTCTACCTCAAGTTGTTTGAACTTTAATTAACTTGCTTCACGATGAAGAATATTATTAAGGAGCTTTTATATTTTTTCTGGGAATTGTGATCAAATAACTTATAATCGTGCGAAAAAGAATTAATAAAATACAAACTGAGTTTTGAATTTATAAAACTGTTCGTGCAATAACGAAAATCTCAAAAGATAATTAACGCTTCCTTGCGAACTGAATAGTAAATAACTTGTCCAGGTAAACATCAAAATATTTAATTTTCAGAATCAGTTGATTATTCAAAAGTATGAATAAACAACAACAGTATACAAAAAATAAATTCCTTAGAGTTACTAAATGGAATAAAGTTACATTTGATTTTTTAAAAATTAGTTAGAGAAAACTTTGTAAGTAAATAAATGAAGTTTCCGTTTGTTGATATATTGGAATGAATTTTACATTTAACGAATAGCACTTGTCAAATCGTTAAGCAAAAAAGCGGGCATTTCAAATCGCTAAAGCTTCGTAACAGAAATTTAACATTTCATAATAACTCTTGCGAATATTTTGTTCATCCCTAAAGAATATCGAGTTTGTGTGTAGTTTTGCCCGTTTATCCAAGGATAAATTCGAAAGAGAATTTTCTCCTGTTTCAATACGAAATTACTTGTAATGCAAATACAGTTTTATTATAAAATTTCGTTTCTATATACGTGTATTATAACAAATTTTAATCTCAAGACTTCCTCGAGGAGCTCCATATTCAAAGCATCTTATTGTTTCCCATATGGGATTTTACGATGGGTCCAGTATAAGCCCAGACTTGGACCAAGTGTCCTAAACTTGGTGGGACTGTGATTCAAACCTGATTCGGCTAGCGTATCACTATCATTTATGTATCCCAATAAAGTTGGGCTAAATTATAACTATTATTTTTGTATCCCAATGAAGTTGGGCTAAAGTATAACTATCATTTATGTATCCCAATAAAGTTGTGCTGAAGTATAACTATCATTTATGTATCCCAATAAAGTTGGGCTAAAGTATAACTATCATTTATTTATCCCAATAAAGTTGTGCTAAAATATAACTATCATTTATGTATCCCAATAAATTTGGGCTAAAGTATAACTATCATTTATGTATCCCAATGAAGTTGGGCTAAAGTATAACTATCATTTATTTATCCCAATAAAGTTACTCTAACGTTTTTAATAAAGTTTGTTTTGAGAGTTATTCACTACGCATAACATATTGTGGGGTTTTATTCTAATATGATTGGAGGATTTTATTGGGGAGTATGGGAGACCCAAAATGTTTTATTTTCATTGGTTGTTGTTGATTTATCTATGTCAAACGATTTGACCACACTTTTGTCCTTTTTTTTATTTCGTTTAACTTATTTTATTTCTTATTTATTTAATTAATGAGTCTTTCTCGCGCATTTTCAGTTTGGGGTATAACGAAATGGGTCATGTGGATATTTTTTTCATTGCAATTTCAAATTAAACACTGTCTCAGTTCTACCATAAGATAACTTAGTTTAGTAGTTATTTCCGACTCTTATTAAGGGGACCATCGTCATTGGAAAACCGTAAATTAGCCGCATTACAACGAGGTCCCGTATCAACTTCCAAACCATTCCCGTTTTATCGTCAGATATATGGAATATACGTCAGAAAATAACTTTTTTTTATCTCTTTCAATCTGGACTCGCAGAATATGTTACCAATAGAACGATTGTCGATGTGATTTGGAAAATAAATATATTGTATGAGAGGAATTTACATAAAACGACGATTGTTATAATGATAATTCACTGAAATGTTTGACTTCAGTTTTTGTAGACGACAACATGGTTATATATACGCGAATCCATCAGTGTATTTGTGAATGTTGTCGATTTAGCTGAGTAAGCTGTACAAAGTAATTTTAAGATCAAAAATCGATAGTGATTCTACGAGGTCCAAATTCGATCAACTTTATCCAACAAAATCTGACCTAGAGCAGTTTCTCCAAGACTTATTCGACAGGTAGAGACTAGGGGATTACTATTAATGGAGAAGTGCAATTCCGAGGAATCAGCTACCAAGGCACGTCTTTCCCGAACAGAACTTCAAGATCAAAAAGGGTTCATCTTTTTCTTCTCGCATTTTACATAAGTAAACAGTTTTATTTAGAACATGGTTCTGTTTTCTAGTGAAAACTTTCTTTCGTTCGTTTAAAACCAATTGGTGAGTCGAAAAATAGACATTTGTCTTAAGAAACTTTTTGTTCCAATTAGAAATCAAAATTTGTTCGTACAAACTTCAATTTTCCAAAAATAAGATGAGATTCGTCTATAGAAACTTTGTTTTTCAAACAGCAAACCAAAATTCGACTTCGGGAATTGCCATTTCGATAAAAAACAAAATTCGTCTTTAGAAACTTTGTTTTTCGAAAACAAAAAAATATTGTCACAGGAGACTTCTTTTGCAATTAGAAACCAAATTTTATTTGTACAAATTTTATTTTTCCAAACAAACCAAAATTGGTCTTCAGAAACTTTGTTTTTCAAAAATAAACCATTGGTTTTCAGAACTGTCGTATTCGAAAAAACAAACGAAATTTGTTTATAGAAACCGTTTTTCCCAAAAATAAATTGTCAGTTATCATAAAAAAATATTGGTGGATTTCTAGGAACCAGAAATACATAACCTATAAGGAAAATAAGAACCGAGATTATTTTATATATCAAACAATACATGTGAACGTCCATTTTCAAAATGGAATAATTTCGACTATCAAATCAAAAATAATTTTATCAACGATCTAATTTAATGAACAGCTACAACAAAATTTCTCTGTAACACAGTTTATAAAGCCGATGAGGAGGCTCACCGTTTTCCATTTCCAACTTTTTTCCCTCCACGCTTTTATTTATTTGGGAGGATGAATTAATAAAAACGTATACAACGTAAAGTTTTACACTCCGTTAGAACTTCATGTACGTCCTGGAAAAAAGGGAGACATCAAATATCCCCCAAAATAAAATACGTTGCGAAAAATATTCCAAATAAAAAATTTCTCAACGAGGTCGTTTTAGAGAAATTTTCAGTGGAGTGGTTGCTCCCACAAGTACCTAGCCTGACCTAGACATGTCTACTCCTTATATTTTAAGCCACTTTTCTGGACATTCGAATTTCATTGTGTATGAAACGCTTTGGGATATCTTGACAATCAAAACGATTACCACTCGAATAATCGATCATAATCGATTTTTAGCCAATTACGTTTCTCAATTCGTAAAACTGAATGAATTATTATGTTCCAATATTTGTTGTATAAAATTTGATATTCAAACTTTCTACTGGATATTGTTCGTTTTATTAGGTGTTCGTGATGTTTTTTTATGACTTTTTGAAATTTAAAATATCTGTTTTTGACTAGGAGACATATCCTGCAATTTCGGTTTTTAATTCATTACATACTGTTTGTTCGAAATGTACAAGTTTATTTTGATATACAGCGTACTGCAAGGGATTTATTTATAAAAAGCAGTGGCTATATAACCAAGCAGACTAAATACATTGTTCACGCCGATGTAGATTGACGCGCGTTTCGATAACCAAGTTATATCATCTTCAGAAACTGAAGATAAACTGTTTATTCTAAGAGCATTTACGTCCTCGAAACCTCCCGCATAGATATCTGATTTTTCGAAAGCTTTGCCTGACTTGTGTATAAGTTTATTTACTTTCTTATTTTTTAGACCTTTTAATATGTTCATACTTCTAAGTTTTCTTGATTTTTGGAGTCTTTTATTTTAAAAAACGTCAAATTTTTATTAGTATTTCAAGATTAAATTGAAATAATGTCGAAAAATAGATAAAAATCATACTAAATATGTAGTTAGTAGTAAAAATTTAATAAAAGAACGTCTAAAAACGTACAAAAATATACAAAAACAAAAATAAAAGTAACGTGTAAGTCTTACGTTAAACAAAGTCAAAGAAAAATATTTAACAGTGTAAAATTTATTTTAAAAAATGGTACTTTCGTTGTTGTTGAGTTCCAACCTAAAATTCATCACCCTTTATATGTTGAAAACGATAAAAAAATCAAAAACAATTGCTCATAATGGATAGAACAAATTTTTAGAAAAATATAGAAAACCAAACACGTTTATCGGTTAAGTAATCACGCCCCGATTCACATCAATTTGCTTTTTTTATGGTGCACGCCCGCTTTTTTGCATTTATTTTCTACGACACTTTTTCAACTAGAGTTGATTGGTTCGTGTTTATGTATCCATCTTTTCATAGCGAGAGGAATAAATATGCATTTTGAATAATTGAAAATGTAATAACAACTGGTATACATTACATTTTATCACAAAAAAAACATCCAAAAACGATAATGTATAAATTAATTTTGATATATTTTCCGCGTTCTGATCAACCCTGTTTAACAGAGTTATTTGATAGATACTTAAGTTTCGTGATACGGCAACACTGATGTGAATATGTCAAATCTGTCATTGTCATCATAAAGTTTGACTTTTTAATGGCTAACGTGTTGTTTACTACGATTTTCGATGTAGATTAAACTAACTACAGAATGTTGACGAATTCGGTGATGAAACCCAATCTCGAGGACGTTGTTATGAACCCACGTTTCATCTATAACATATAAAACGATTCTATTTCTGTGAAACATTGTTAAACGATCGATGGAAACATCTTCGCGTCGATGGTTTTGTTTCAATGTGCGCAAACGCGGGATCCATATTATACACTTTCTAATTTGACCGATTTTTTATCAAACTGCTCTTTTGTTAGGTTAAGCTGAATGAAATTCATATTATTCATCAAATCTCGTAGAAGAGTGAAATTTTTTTTAAATCTGTTGATTTCATTTTAGATTTTAAACCACGCAGAACATTTTATAAAGAATAATTTTTTTTCGTCATATCAACAATAAAAAAGATAGTGTGGGTAATTTAATTTGTTATATGTTTCTCAGTGTACTTTTATATAGAACATGGAAATTCGTAATAAAAGTTGCAGACGGTGGAAGAATGAAGCTGTTAAAGTAACGGCGATGTTCCGAAACTATAATTTTGTATAATGTTCAAAAAAAACAAAATATATATATTTAAATAAATTTATTATAATATTATAATAATAACAGTATGAGCTCTAATAGTAACTATTCCAACATCATCTACATTTTCGGAATCATTGTCTGATTTTTCTTTACGATTAGAAGTATCGAAAGCTACTTCTAGTTGAGGTACTGTCGTATCTTCGTTATCATTTTCAATAATAGTACCCAGTTTGAGATTTCTTGTTTACAACTAGAAGGTTCGCTTAACATGATAGATACATTCAAATCTTCAGCGCTTCTTTCAACTGGACTCACGAATCTAACGGTTTTCTTCGATTTAGCTATTATCGGTTTATCAATGTCGGTCAACGTGGAATTCACCGACTGATTCTTCTTTATGGATTTAGCAAAATTACTATGATGTGAAGGTGATTTACGGATTAGGCACGATATACTTTTAGTTATAACGATCGAATCGTTGGTATTAAGACTTTTTCTACGTAAAGAATGTCTTGGTGGTACACGAGGTAATTTCTCCAAAAGTACTATGGGGAATGTACATTCCGTTTGCGTGGAAGGATAGTTGGTTGTTCTTCTTAATATATTCATGTTCATTATTATAGTAAACGAATCAGTGATTATGACAGGTGTCAAAACAGATCTGTCAATTTTGATAAATAAACTGTCAATTATTGTTGTAGAACTAGATATTAGAATGTGGGTTTTTTTACGTGAAAAGCAAACACAAATTTCGATTAAATTTTGAGTTTATGTGAAAAAAATTTTGAAATAAAAGTTATTGATCTTTTAATTTTTTACATCTTTGTCATTTAACTTCTTTCTATAAGACTTCTATAAGACTGCCAGAAATCGAGATAAACCGTTTTTCATCGAACTATCATTTTTTTTGTTCCAAAAATTATCAACCAAAATTTATGTGCTGATGAATTGTAATCTTTTAATACGAGTGCGGTTCGAATATAAGGTAATAACCTTCACTGGTTACATATTTTTGGGATTTCTTCAGAAGGTTTTTGATCCTTGGACAACTCGGACAAACTTCTCCATCAAGCTTCAACTTCTCCACGAGCTCTTAAGAGTTGATTCGGAGAGACGTTTGGAGTTTTGTCAAATCTTCATGAGGAATTATGATGAACATCGAATATGGAGTTATCTTAAATTGTTTTTGATGTAATTATTCAGACAAGAATCTTGAGAAAAAAATTGTAGATGAACATGGAATTTTTAGTTGGAATTCAACTAATTTTGTTGGTTTTTATTGGAAATTTTTTGGTGTGAAAACTTTCTAATTGCCGTGGTTAAGAGACGCCGCGTTTGGGGTAAAACTTAGATAAATAGTAAGACCGAAAATTACGAAGTTTAGAGAACGAAGTATGTTTTCACGGCAATTACAAACTTGTCTACAACTTCATATAACACTCTAAAATGTTCATTATTTAGTTATATCTTTTCACTTTTTACCGTTCTGTAAAGGAAAAAAAATCCTATTCTGTAGGATGTAAATCAAATTAGTTTTTCATATAAAAACACAGTCAACTACTTTATTTTAATTTTTTCTTTGAAAATAATTTTTAATATTTTCATAAATTTTCACTTATTCTATATCTAAATAAATTCAGAGCATTTTATAGTTTTACTTTTTCTGTAATTACTACAACTGATGATTAAAACATATACGTATTTAATTAGATCTGTTCCGGGGACGTTTTTCTATAAAACGCGGTTATCAAAAAGGATGATCTAACGAGATAATATCTGCTATACTTCAGATCCTATTAAAACTTCTATCCTCTACTCTACTCTACTCTACTGTTTCTTCTCAAAAAAGGCGATTATTAATGAACATTTTTCTTCTGCAAGTGAAAATTTACATCTTGTACTATAATCATTTAATTCCACTTAGAAAAACGATTAGTTGAACCCTACTCACATGTATTTTCTAGTTGTAGGGTATGGCGCCATGCAAATTGAAAAAGTATAAGTCATATAAAATTGAAACTAGTCTACATCGTCTTTTGCTGACTGAAAAGGCGGTTCGAAAACGTGATAAAACTTTATGTTTATAGATCAACGTCCTTGAATTCCTTTACTAAACTTTAGAAGAAAATATTTCTAAATACAACATCCTTAGAATTGAATTACAAAGTTAGATAGTCAACCAGATGGTTCAGAGACGGAATTAGCAAAAAAATAACCAAACCTGAAATATGACTTTAAGAAAACTATTAATGTATCAAATATTTTGGAAATCTGGGCAAAACATCAAGCATTTTTCAATCAAGCAGCGATTAGAGCTCTATCGATATCTAAACTACTACCCTGCAATGGATTCCGCGACACATTGTATTAGAGGGTAACGAAATAACTGACAGAATCTCTAAAATAGTAGCAAGCATACCCTTTATCGAACCTGAATTAGTCTGTGGTATTAGCTACAGAATCATAAAGAAACCGTTGAAGATGGTGGTAGATAGACGTTTCTGGGACAATCTACGCAGGCAAAACTCATGCGGAAAGTTAAAATCAGAGAAAATATGTTGAATGTAATAAGAAAGTCATCTAGTTGCTTGATGCTCTATCTATATTCTCTGGAGGTGTCAGATACCACCTGGAAGCGTATGGAACAGAAAACGAGGATCTGTAGACATCCCACATAAAGATTGGGTTCCTCAGTATGTATTTACATTAGTTATCTCGAAATCCGGAAAGCCACCATTCGGACTCCGGGAGACCGTGGAGGATTTCAACACATTTATATAGCTTGTAGACTTTTATTACTTTTTTGGGGGGGAAATCCCTTTATTTTTATTAGTATAAAAAAGAAGAAAAATATTTCAAGGTTATAATAATTATGTTGGAAACAAATAGTCAATTGTAAAAAACAAAATATTTTCTTGGGGTTATTTCAGTTAAATTTGACATTATCGCATTCGTATGTCAAATATTGATATAAATTGAAAACAGATATGTCTAGGTTGAGAAAAGAGAAGCGTTGCTTTTGCGATGCAATTAAACCGGGTACTTTGAGTTATAAACGCAAAATTATGGAAACTTTGAGAAATGAGCCACACGCTACGGATAGTAATACCGATACGTCTGAAGATGGTGACTTTTCTTATAAAAAAGAAAATGTTAAGGATACAACTAAGAATAGCGAAAGAGTTTTGTTAATTGAAGCACAAAATGTAGATATTCAGAAACATTATTATACAATTTCTTAAACTATTACGATTATTTGTATTTAGTACCAAAGCTCCGGCAGTTTCTTTTCAAGCCCCTTTCAAAGTAAGTTCATCCTCAAAATTAAGCTTATTCACCAATACCTTCCATTTGTACCTATCTATAGTTATTAACCCCTAGTCTAATATCTTTGGATCATTACTCTCGATTATCAAACTTTTATTTTCATTCTCTTTTTTCATTGTTTCTTACATAAATGTATCATAAACTTTTGTCTTTAAACAGCCCCTCAAAAAAAAATTTACGTATTTTCCTAAATTTTAAAAAAACATGATAGAATTTTGCTTAAAATTAGATTATAACAGACTAAAAAAATATTTTTCTTACGGATGTTTAATACAATGAACTCTATTTGTAGAAAAATCTGCGGGACTTTGAGCCGTAAGGGATTTTTTAAATTATTATAACTGTGTTAACGAGGGAAACCATTAGCTTTTGTTTGCACAACTCCGCGCGCGATTTCTCAGGTTGTTGTGTCAGAAATATACGTGACCACAAAACTGAATTTTGCAACTATCAAATGTTAATAATCATGTCGGAGCTGCGATCAAAGCACTGCTACTAAATGATATAAAAAACGGAGCTTAAGTTTTGGATATACCTCGTAGTATTCAAAGCCTCATGATATTTCTGACAATTTCGAGTTTGATCAAAAATTACATCGTATGAAGATCAAAAATTAATTGAATTTTGAGTTTTAAACTGGTATTCGTTTAAACGTAATAGCATCCCAAAAGCCGTTGGGTTATAAAACTACGATGCGCATTCATTGCCATTTTTGAATTACCCAATAAAAAAAAAGAATTAAATACTTGACGTTTCTTGAGCAGAAAGGATTTTTCAAATTTCAAAAATGTTCATTTGTAGATTATATAAACCTAAGAACTTTTGATTTGAAGTTCACTCAATAATTAAATCAAAGCCCATTGTTCAACACGATCCATTTTGATACTGAATTCGGTCTTACGACGTTATTAATCTTTATTTTTGTTAATGAAGACAGTTGAGCTTTTGGACTGTGCAATTTATCTCGAAATAATGCTTGAAATTGGCCTTTTAATTAATTAGAGAGAATCCAAAAGAGCTGATATCAGATCTCATCCTTTCAGAAAGCTTTCTCAAACACAGCTTCGTTTACCATGTGAGTTTTTTTCAAAAATAAATACAATAAACGCCTATAAAAACTTGTTTGGATTGTCTACCTCAAGTTGTTTGATCTTTAATTAACTTGTTTCACGATAAAATATATTATTAAGGAGCTTTTATATTTTTTCTGGGAATTGTGATAAAATATCTTATAAATCGTGCGAAACAGAATTGATAAAAAACCAACTGGGCTTTGAATTTATGAAACTGTTCGTGCAATAACGAAAATCTCAAAAGATAATTAACGCTTTACTGAGAACTGAATAGTAAACAGATTGTCCAGTTGATTATTCAAAAGTATGAATGAACAATAACATTAGAAAAAAATTAATTCCTTGGAGTTACTAAATCGAATAAAGGTACAATTGATTGTACAATTAGTCGGAGAAAACTTTGTAAGTGAATAAGTGAAGTTTCCGTTTCCGTTTGTTGATATATTATTGGAAGGAATTTTACATTTTACGAATAGCACTTGTCAAATCGTTAAGCAAACAAAGCGGGCATTTCAATTCACTAAAGCTTCGTAACAGAAATTTAACATTTCATAATAACTCTTGCGAATATTTTGTTTACTCCCAAGGAATATCGAGTTTGTGTGTAGTTTTTCCCGTTTCTCCAAGGATAAATTCGAAAAAGAATTCTCTCGTGCTTCAACAAGAAATTACTTGTAATGCAAATTCAGTTTTATTAAAGAATTTCTTTTCTATATACTTGTATTATAACAAATTTTAATCTCAAGACTTTCTCGAGGAGCCACCAAGTGTCCTAACCTTGGTGGGACTGTGATTCAAACCTGGTTGGGCTAACGTATAACTATCATTTATGTATCTCAATAAAGTTGGGCTAAAGTATAACTATTATTTATGTATCCCAATAAAGTTGGGCTAAACTATAACTATGATTTATGTATCCCCAGAAAGTTTGGCTAACTTATAACTAACATTTATGTATCCCAATAAAATTGGGCTAAAGTATAACTATCATTTGTTTATTCCAATAAAGTTGCTCTAACGTTTTTAATAAAGTTTGTTTTGAGAGTTATTCACTTCGCATAACATATTGTGTTGTTTTATTCTAATATGTTTGGAGGATTTTAGTGGGGAGTATAGGATACCCAAAATGTTTTATTTTCTTTGGTTGTTGTTGATTCATCTATGTCAAACGATTTGACCATACTTTCGTCTTTTTTTTTATTTGGTTTAACTTTTTTTATTTCTTTTTTATTTACTTAATGAGTCTTTCTCGCACGTTTTCAGTTTGTGGTTTAACGAAATGGGTCATGTGGATATTTTTTCATTACAATTTCAACTCAACACTATCCCAGTTCTACCATGAGATTACTTAGTTTAGGATTTATTCCCGAGGAGAATACTCTCATCATTCCAGATTTTTATCAGGAGTGAGTGAAATATTGATCTTGAAAGACATGTATGTGACTATATTAGCTCTGCTGGAATACCGTTATTGATTTCTTCTAATTATCTTCTAATTACTTCTTCCGTGATATATAGTGTTAGCTATTCTATATTTTTCTTGATTTTCTATTAAAGTTAAATCATTAGTCCATCCCCTCATCTTATCCTTCTTCAAAATCTTGTTTCTTAGACCTTTTGATTTATAAATACTTCTAAATGTTCTTGATTTTAGGTCTCTTCTGTTTCAAAATTATAATTTATATCAATATAAATAAGCAAATGGTCAGTGTCCAAATCATATTTTGATAGACTTAAAGAAAAGTCGAAACTTCAAAATCTACCTTTTAAAAACTATCACAAAAATACTAATTTTGAAACAGAAGAGACCTAGAATTAGGAACCTTTCGATGTATTTAAATATATATATATATATATATATATATATATATATATATATATATATATATATATATATATATATATATATATATATATATATATATATATATATATAGTCCATATTAAGAACATTGATGCTGTCACTAGCAAACAAGAAGTGGAAGCTGCTATCAGAGACATCGACAAGGGAAGAAAACCAACAGGAGACATAAGAGTTAGCTCTTTGAGGCCTGACTATGGTGGGACACAAGCAGCTACCGTCTTTATACCAAAAGAAACTGTCGATAGCCTACACAAAATGGGCAAAATAAGAATTGGTTTGGTCAACTGCAGTGTGAGAGAAAGGATGAGAGTGGACTCGTGTCATCGATGCTGGGAAATTGGTCATATGGCCAAATTCTTCAAGGGCCCTGTTAGAACATGACTGTGCATACAATGTGGGGGAGATAACCACCAGAAAAAAGACTGCATGAAAGAAGCTCACTGCGTACAATGCAACATCCCCGGTCATAGGCCACTTTCCCTAAAGTGCCCTTTAGAGAGGCTGGTACATAGATATTAATATAGATGCAGCAATTTGCTTACCAGCAAGCAAGCACATATCGATACAAGGTTGGGGACAGGGAAATTTATTTGTCTGGATTGACTGCATCAAAATCACTATATATAGCTGTTATATGTCGCCAAATATAAGGCTCGAAGAGTTCCAACATTTACTGAATGAACTGAAAAATAGTATAGCTACACGGAAAAATAAGTGCCTGATTTACGGGGACTTTAACGCGAAATCAATGATGTGGAACTCAACATCAAATGATTCTAGAGGAGATATTCTTTCTGAATGGGCCTCAGAACTAAACTTAATTTCACTGAACACCGGATGTGAACCTACCTTCCGTAGAGGCCAAAGCTGTTCCATTATCGATATAACATTCGCGGCAACCAATATAGCGCCTTTAGTAACGAACTGGAGAGTGTCTGAAGAGGAAAATCTTACAGACCACAATTACATTTATTTTGATATAGCTATTAAGAAAGATAGCGTAAGAACGAAGATTAAGAGCCGCGGCTGGAGGGTGGATACGACACAAATGGATTACTTCATAAATGAACTGCGAAGCAAATTACCACCAAGAGAACAAACCTTAAAGCCAGAGAGATTAATTGAGAACATCAGCCATGCATGTGATAATACATTCCAACGAAAGGGTATCCCAAGTGACAGGAAAAAACCAGCTTACTGGTGGTCAGCGGAAATCGCGAAACTCGGTAAAAATGCCTTACACGGAAGAGAAATATGACCTAATATACCGCAAGAACAAAAAGATACATCTCGGCAAGCCTACAAAGAAGAAAGAGCGCGGCTAAAGAACGCCATCCTAAGACCAAAACAGGTTAAATGGAAAAGGGTCATTGAAGAAGTTGAAGAAGACCCATGGGGACTGGGATACAAGATAGTGATGAATAAACTGAGCTTGAGATCACCTCCTGCGTTGTCAGAAGAACTCATGCTTGACGAAGCTAAGAAGCTGTTCCCACAACACCAGAAAACTAAGTGGAGTACCACTGAGGTACGGGACACTATTCTCGGCAGAAGAGCTGGATCGAGCTTCAAACAGGATCAAATTAAAAAGGGCTGCAGGACCCGACCATATACCACCGGAGATAATTAGATGTGTCGCACAAAGACTTTCGCCAATCTGTCTGAATGTAATGAACCAGCAAATCCTGAAGGGCGAATTCCCAGATATCTGGAAAACCGCCAAATTGCTGCTCATAGAAAAACCACGTGAAGAAGGACAATCAAAACTCACATACAGACCGCTGTGCCTAATAAACTGCATGGGAAAACTACTAGAGCACCTTATAAAAGAAAGAATAGTTGAAGAAATCTGCAGAACAGGAGGCCTTGCTGATACACAGTTTGGATTTGTGAAAAAGAAATCGACCATAGACGCTATGCTGAGAGTAATGGAAGAGGTAAATAAAGCAAAACAAAATGTACATCAGAATAGAAAACAATGCTGGATGTCAAAAATGTGCTTATTGGATTCGCTGACGACTTGGCGGTAGTAGCGAGTGGGAAAACGGAGAACGAAATCGTAGCTGTGACAAAGAAAAAACAGAGGCAACTTTGCTGGTGGATAGAAAGATTGTTAAACAGGTGACTATCGATATAATAGACACACCGGTCTTCACTCAACCACAAACTAAATACCTAGGGGTATTCTTCGATCAGGGCGCTAAAATGAAGGCTCATATTGTAAACACAAGCCGTAAGGCTGAAACGACGATAGTGGCACTTAGCCGCCTGATGCCGAAAAGAGAGGGACCATCGTCAAGTAAGCGCAAACTGCTGTCGGCGGTAGCCCACTCGATTATGCTATACGCTGCACCAGTATGGCAAGAATCTCTGAAACATCTGAAGTATAGATCTATATTCCTCAAGATACAGAGAAAACTAGCTATCCGCATATGCAGTGCGTTCCGTACTGTATCCACCGAGGAAATATTAGTATTGGCGGGTATAATACCCATAGACCTATTGCTGAACGAGAGAACCGCCACACATGGAAAAGAGCAAGCAGTTAAAACAACAGAAAAAGAAAACACGCTAACTAAATGGCAAAGAAAATGGGAAGCAACACACCATTTGGGCGCTTGGACCAAAAGACTCATACCGGAACTTAAACCTTGGCACAAGAGAGGACATGGGGAGATAACGTACGCCTTGTCCCAGCTATTATGTGGACATGGATGCTTTGCAGCATACTTCTGCAGATTCAAAATAAAAGACTCGCCACTTTGCCAGTATTGTGGCAATGAACAGGACGATGTTTATCATACCTTTTTTGCGTGCCCTAGGTGGCAAAATGAAAGAAGACGAGCTGAATCAGAAGCAAATACCATCATAACTAAAAGACATAAAAACATAAAAGTTGGGTAAAAGTTTTGTCAATGAAATTTGATGGTACCATGACCAATTGGCAAAGGGTTAAGTCTTTAGGAGTAGATTTTTCAAATTTAAATTTTTTAAAAACATTTTTTAACCATCCCATCACCCAAGCAACCTCACGTTAATGAAGGACTTATGTTGGGGACGAAAATTAAAACAAGTCATACTTTTTATAAAAAGGAAAAAATGAAAGTTAAATTGGCAACCCAAATTTTAATTAAAACTACACCAGATACCCTTCTTTATTTATCGAGAACAGATATTAATACATATTTCCATAATGCAGGTGCTACAGCTGAATTTGTTTTAATTTTTATTGATTAATTTGATATTTTTAACTCTCGTAATAGATTGGCAAAATAAATAATTTAAAAAGCACTTAGTCCAACAACAAAATATATAATTGAATTAATTTATTATTTTTGAAACTATCTTAATACATATATCTCGAAATATTTCATTTTCTTTCAAACTAGCTATAATGGAATCATATGTTTATATCAATTTTTTAAAACTCAATTTTTACCTTTTTCATGGCACTTCTATGTTCGAATAATATCATGTTTGCTTTCGGCTGCGGGAAAACAATAACAAACTGTCGTTAAGATTGCTTCAACGTTCTCAGTGTATTATGTGTTATGATCCATTGTTTTTAATCCAAAAATCTACAGAAAACCTCAAAAATAGACAAGATAAATATGAAATTTCAGATTATAGGATACTCGAATAATATATATCGACTCTGGAATAAAATTGAAATACATGGAGGTGTGGAATTCGGTGAATAATTTAAAGTTAAAATCATTACTCGGATGTTGAAAGATTATGAGGAAAGCAGAAGTCAAAAACAATGATACAATCATACATAAATTCGAATTAGATAAGTATGAATAATTGGAAAATGTAGCCAAAGATATCTCCAATAATGATCTTTAACCTAAATAGATAGGTAAACTAATTGAATTTCGATAATTATAGTTAGTACAAATGTATTAACAACGGGAAAGTCTATTAGAAGAAGAGCAATCACAAAGTGAATGTAGTGGAAAAGCCAGTCATTCATCAAGTGGATTTGAGGATAACTTTGCGAATGAAAAGGTAAGATGAAAATACCAATTTTAAATATAGTAATTTCTAAATTTGTCTGTAGGAAAATGTTGCATCTGGTGATCAGATAGAAAAAACCAATCGCAATCAAGCAGAATATAAGGATACAGAAAAAAATAAAAAAGTAGCAGAATAAATAATGAATGAAATTAGTGATTCTAGAACTGCTGAGAATATTGACAATACTCCATCTATTAGTATAACAACCATAAATATGAGTAGTTCAATTAATTCTCCGCCAAATTGGACATTGATCGCTGATTCTTCACAATTGCAACCAGATTTTGTGAAATTAGGATAAAACAATTGGATTATCTATGGAAACTCTAGTTCGAAATACACGTTGATTAGATAATGTTCGCCAAAAGCTTTGGGATTATGTTCTATGTCTTTGTTCAATAGCCGTCGATCAGATCCGGGTATTTAAATTTTCCTAGATATTGATTATTCATATCATTAGATTTGTAATTTGGATTGTAAATAAAGTGAATTTGTCTCATATTTTGATTTGATTGATGTCTTATACCTTGTTATTTTCAAACTAAAACTATTTAGATGATGTTTCTGTTTGCCATTGAGAATTGTTTAGAAAATGGGAAAGTTTTGAAATTAAGAAAAAATATTTCATACACTAACGCTAAATGTCCATAGGCTTCTTCAAGCTTTTTGCCAACAAAAACCGTTTCGCAGATTGTACCTCAATTAAGCTTATTCCAGTTATTAAATGGTGGCTTCATGTGGTGTCTAAAACGTATCATATAGAAGATATATAGAGATATAGATATATAGACATATAGAGTATATCTATATATTAATTTTAGAAAATACAAGTATAATGCAACAACCAAATTTTTTTAGTTTGAGTATTTTTTCGCTCACTGTTGTTTTATCTATTGTTTTTACGATACGAAACAATATTCTCCCCTAATTGTGGCGGGAAAAAATGTTGAAAATCTTTGATTTGTGCATCGAAATTACACGAAAAAAATTCCTAATTTCAAGTTGTTTTATTGGAAAATAAATAAAATTGATTGACTTGGACATAAGAAAAATTATCGGCTTGACAGTTAACGTGTTGACAATTAAATAATGCATTTAGTCATATTTATGAAATTTTTGTGCCAAATAGAATTGGGCATCAAATTGACGGGGACATAAACATGTTTGGCTCTGCGTTCAACATGTTAATCACGGAATTACTCATATTTATGACGCTTTAAGACAATATAATTGGAAATTTAAGGAAAAGGTATTAAAATGATAAAATTTGGCATAAATAATGATTTGCATAAAACAAGTGAAAAAATAGGATTTTTCAACAAACTTTATTGAGAAAATTAACAAATTTTTATTACAAATTAGAACGGAAATTTGAATTCTAACAGAAAATTTTCTTAAAAATCACGACATTGTCACTCAAAAGTATCTTTCTGCTATTCTACTTCTTTCTTATCCTCTTCTTCTTTTTCGTAGTCTTCCTTCAAATGAATTGCACAGTGACAAATTGACAAGTGTAGAAGAAACATTAAGGAAATGAAGATGCTGATAGAAAGCAAAATGGGGAAAGTGAATCGAATAATAGAGGTAAATATTTAAATACAATAAATATATGTAAAACTTATGGTATACATGTTGATTGTACAATGAATGGACACTGAGGACATACAGACAGCTGCCGAAAATTTGTTGAATGAACATATTACAAAAGTAAAGTCCTTAAAAGATACTATGAAAATAAGAAGAATATTCACATTGAGAAATCCAATACATGTACTACTAATATTACCACACTTACTATTACACTGTTTGACGCCTGTTTCGATGTTTTCCGTTTGTCTCTATGTGTTTTGTACAAAACACAAAAATATTACCGAGTATACTATCATTTAAGATCGTCAGTTGATTGAATTAGTAAACTCACTCTACTCTATAACAACATTATGTAGGCTAATGTAAAAGGCTTTTCTTGAGTAATGGGATGGTAAAAAATGATTTTGATGAATTTAAATTTTAAAAATCTGTCTCCATTTTCATGAATAAACTTGACGCATTTTTTTATTAAATTAGTTTTTCGCTACCACAAAGTACTTACAAAATGAAGTACCCAATAGGTCCCTTACTTCTGGTAATTCATCAGTATACATTTTGGTTTCCTATTTCTTTTTTATTGGAACTGAAATAACAGTGACATTATTAGAACATTCTTCTTGTTACTTACAAGAGTTAGTCTTACTCTTAGAAGCACTTAAAGTTTCAAATAAGTGTAATAATTCAATTTATGAATATTTAGATGAAGCGGCTCCTTCAGACATTGTTGTAAAATACTAAATATGCATGTTGATGAGTATGATTTACACAATCTAAATGCTTTGAAGAGGTTGGCAATATCTAATACTAATAAATGAATCACCTCTTCCCAAATAGTATTTAAAAGATCCAGAGGTTAGTTAATGTTTTGATCGGTTTTTCACGTCGACGAAATTAATTAACAACTCTCCATTTGCTTATGTTGGTACAGTGATTGGCAATCGTAGAAACATGCCAAAATTCGAAAAAAAGAAAAGAAACAGGGGTGAAGCTGACTTTGTCCATAATCAATTTGGTACTACGGCGGTTTTGTGGAAAGATACAAAAGAAGTAACGCTGCTTTCAAAGTGTCATGGAAATGATATGACCTTTGTGAACAGAAAAGAAAAAGGAAATTCCTTGTCCTGAAATTGAGGCCAATTACAATAGGTTCATGGGGGATGTTGATCTTTCTGACCAATTGATTGGTATTTATGACATGGATCGTAAGTCTTTGAAGTGGTAGAAAAAAGTTTTTCACCGTTTGCTTATGACCAGTGCGGTAATGCATGGATTATTTGGAGAGAAACACATCATAAGAAAATTTCTTTCCTGGATTTTCTGGTTCCACTTGCAGAGTCAATGATTTCTGAGGCTCGAAAATATGCCAAGGTTGTTAGAAAACGCCAATACGGAAGACGATTAAAATGACCCAAATGGTTATTGAATGTTGGGGATCACCTTCCAAATGAAGGACCAACTCGTAGGAGATGTCACAGTTGTGGAAAAAAATAAGAGAGAAAAACGCACAACAACCTTCTGCTCAACTTGCAATGTTCCTCTGTGCAAAAATTGTTTTTCTAGTCTTCATACATAAAAATTTGTTGTAAAGAAAATTGAAATGAATACCATTGGTTTAAATATGTCCCGCAAAAAGTTTCCACTGGGATCTATGTATCCCACTACCCCCAGGTAAAGAAATAAATGGATCCAAAAAGGATATTACTATCCACGAAAAAAAATTGAGATGACGAAACAAATGGAAAAACTAGATATTACGGACCGGAAGGACGACAAAACTGGACAAACATACGATAATCTCGCAAGGAATAAGTTACCTGAAGACAATTATCGAGAGATACAGAAGGTTGCAAGACTCATATCTCACCTTTGCGATTTTTTACTAGCTAGATGCAAAGATGAACTTCACAACAAAACGCCACAAAAAACTTTGCTCTTTTTATATTTTGTCTTCTTCCAAATATACATATAAAAGAGCCATTTGTTATTGGTTTGCTGAATTTAAACGTGGTCGTACAGACACCGATCATGGTGAACGTTGTGGTCGTCGTCCAATTGAGATGGTTACTCCAGAAAACATCAAAAAAGTCCACAAATTGGTTCTATCTAATCGTAAAATGAAATTGCGTGAGATAGCTGAGGCCTTAAACATATTAGAAGGCAGTGTGTTTATAATTATGCATCAGCATTTGAGTAAGAGAAAATTTATTACAATTCATCAACTGACAGATAAGGAAAACATCTCATTATTAACATTAATTTAAACATACGTTTAAAAGCACGCAAGCGCATAGCGACATAGCGTTTCCATCGAATGATGACATCATATTACACTGACTGTTTGTTTAAAAAATGTCTTTATTTTCTTTTATGTTTCCCTATTTACAATACATCTAAAAGATAACAATACATGCGTTGGCCGTTGTTCTGGCGATCTCTAGATGTGTTGTGTACGTCTATAAGTACTGTTGTAGTTCCTTGCATCGGGGCATTATCCACAAGTTTGATGTAGCTACAATAACTCTGTCCCTGGTATATAATTGTGACTCTCAGAATCTTTCGGCTGAAATATCCCTGAAAAGCAGCTGAAAAACAGGGTTTCAAAAATCGATCGGGGTTCTAGTTTTCGAGAAAGCAACGTGGCTGATATTGAATAATTCGTAGGAATATATTGATTTATATATAAGATTTTATTTACTCTGATTTCGGTATATATAAATTTGGATTTCTCCAACTACATGATTAGTGAACCACGCAGAAGCCTACAACCACTGTCGTGGATATCCGCGATTTGCGGCTCTGAGTTTTTCTCGAAGATTTTTGGTAGACAAAAATTGTAAAAGTTTGTTGAAATTTTGGTGACGAAGTCTTTGATATATCGGCTATGTTATGTAACCACGAGGTTCTAGGAAGTTTTGAGTAGCATGAATATTTAATAGCCATACGGTTGCGGAAATTTTGTTTGGTACCTGTGTAGTAGACTGGGGCTGCGTATGTTAAAATGGGTCTAATGATTTGTTTGTATAATAAAAGTTTGTTTTGTGTGGTGAGTTTACTGTGTTTACAGATGAGAGGGTAAAGTCTGCCCATTGCAATCTTAGCTTTTTGTATTTGTTTGGCTATGTGGGCGTTAGCATTCGTGTTTGCTTGCACAATATACCCTAGATATTTTAGGGTACTGCTTGGCAGGATCGTTTGTTCGTTAATGTGAAGCTGCGATTGCAATGAGCTGCTTTTCCTGGCTATACGTCTGAGTGACAAGTACTCTGTTTTTGACTCATTTATAGATAGTTTATTGTTCTGAAAATATGGTAAAATTTTGTTGTTTAAATGTGTTTGGATGATGTTAAGTGCTTGATCGGGATGTTTTGCCGATGCTACAAAACAAGTATCATCTGCATACATAGCTGTTAGGATTTGTTGGGAAGTGGGTATATCATCTGTAAAAAGGGAATATAACAAAGGTGATAGTACGGACCCTTGCGGAACTCCAGCCTTTATGGGATATGGACCCGCCTGGCTTTCATTGTTTTTGACGTAAAATTCTCTATTCGTTAAATAGTAATGCAAAATTTTTATTAAATAGTTTGGAACTTCTAAATTTATCAATTTAAAAATTAAACACTCGAACCTTTTTGGATGTCGATAGCGACAATGATGGACTTATTTTTGTCCTGGAAGCTTTCTCTAATATAATTAAAAACTCGTTTTATTTGGGCCGTCGTACTGTGTCCACTTCTGAATCCGTATTGCTCGGGTGGTATAATTTTTTGTTTTTCAATAAAGTTTTATAATCTTTTGTGAATTACTTTATCTATCACCTTTGCAATATTATTGAGCAAGGATATAGGTCTGTAACTATCCACATAGTATGGTTGTTTATTAGCTTTGATAATGGGAACGATGTTGGCGATTTTGAGCTTATTAGGGTAATGTCCTGTTTTTAGAACAAAATTAACTAAAGCTTCTTTGGGAAGATTTTTAATAAGTATATTGGCTATGCCATCTATACCCGGTGTAGTTTAATTTTCCAATTTGAAAATTATATTATAAATTTCAGTGCAAGTTGTAAGGTATTTTGAATTTTGTATATTTATTGCGTTTAGGTGATTTCGTACAATATTTGAGATATTGTCGTGATATTGTGTCTTGAGCATGTTGTTTATAAAGTTTTCTTGGAAGTACACTCCAAACTTCTCCGCAATTTCAGTCATATTCTTTATAGTGCGGTCGTTGTAAACAATTTTTGTTAGTTCGTTACGTTGGTTTTTGAAATTTCTGACAATTGTCCATAAAGAGTTATTTTCGGGTTTCAGTTTGTTTAAAAATTTCGCCCAATTATTGTTTTTGTATTATTTAATTAAATTATTTATTTTATATTGATATTGTTTTAATATGATTTTATCGTTTTCTTGCTTTGATGATTGCCATCTTTTGCGTGCTTTATTTTTATCGTGTATTATGTCACTGATGTAGTCCGGAAGGGTATCAATTATTGGGGTTTACGCTTAAGGGTGGTGGGTACGTTTCTAGCGGTTAGGATTATATCTTGTAAATTTTCAATGACTCTATTTAAATGTTCTGTATTGTCTATTTTGTCTATGATTTTAATGTTTTCGTTAATGATTCTTCTGAATTTGACCCAGCTCGTGGTGCTGTAGTCATAGATATTTTTTATTATTGTGTTGCTTATATTAAGTGAAAGTTTAAATTGAATTAGGAGGGAATCATGATCGGAATTTAGGTCTGTCAATGTCTTCATTTTTGTTATGTTATTTATGTTACGTCCTATTGCTATGTCTAACGTACTAGGGGTGTGGTTTGCGAAAGGAAAATGGGTAGGATCGTCAGTAAAAAATATGTTGCAGTCCGAATTATCGCAGAAAGTTGAGAGTACTTCCATTTTTGTTAGTTTGCGTACCGATCCCACTGTGGGTGTCGACAATTAAAATCACCCATCAACAATACTTTGTTGTGGGTTTTCACAATATTGAAAAAATCTGATTCGTTCAATTTAGTATTTGGTGGGTTGTATGCACCAACTATTTTAATTTTATTATCGAGAAGGATTCCGATATGCTCAATTACAGAATTATTTTGTTGTAAGAGTTGGAAATTTATGCCTTTTTTGATGAGTTATGCGATACCGCCACCGTTGGCATAATCGCGGCGGTCTTGTCGACGATATTCGGGGTTTCTGAAATTTACTGTTTTGTTTGGCTTGAGTAGAGTCTCTATTAGAAAAAATATATCAGGATGTAGAGAAAATGTCTCATAAGATGGAGTTTGTTAAAAACTCCGTTTATATTGCAAAAAATTATTTCAAGATTAGATCGATTTTGAAATCCTGCTTTGCCACCTATCTGCCTAGATGTCATAGTTGTCTATACCAGCAACAAAGTTATTGTAGATTGTAAATTTTTCTAATTTGTTGGTCGCCTTCCTCATTTCTTGTAGCAGATCTGCGACGGCTCTGGTTAGTTCATCCAATTTTACCAATGAGTGTAGCTCTTTGAACATACTGTTTAATTCATTAAATTTGTCCACGTCAGTATCTGCTGTTTGACTTGTTATTTTGTTTTGGGAAGTGGGTTGAAGGGAAGTGGTTTGCGGAATCGGTTGGGAGTTTTGTTTTTTAGGTAAACTGGGAAAATCTTGTTTATTTTGGGATACTCGTGCCCATGGATTGACAGCTGGTGTAGGGGCAGGAATGTATTTTTTTGGGTCCGGTTTAGTGTATACATTTCTTTTTTCCTCAAGACACCCCTGAAGTTTGCGCACCTCGCGGGTTTACTTCTCTCCTTGGGACAATCCGGTGTGAGATGTTGTCCAGCACATTTCAGGCATCTCGGTGTTCTACCACAATTTGAAGTCGCATGTCCCCATTGCTGGCAAATGTGGCATTGTATTATCGGTTTTGTCTGCCTACGATGTTCCCATTGAATTCTCGTGTGTTCTACCACCTTTACGTTTTTGTTTAGAAAGTCCAAAGTGACTTTCGAATCGGTCACTACTAGGTAGAGAGGTCTACCTTTCGTGGTCATTCTGAAAATATCTTTGGTGTGAATTTTGTATGTTTTCTTGAGTTCCTATTTTATATCTATTATTTGTAGACCTTCGGCTAAGCCACGAAGAACGAATGCATGAGCTCTAGCCTTCCTTGGAATTGCACTTTTCCCACTCTTAATGCCTTTTTCAAGTTTTCGAAGTCTTCAATGTCTTTAGAGAAAATGATTGATGAATTGTTTGTGTATTTGATTTCGAATGGTTTGCAAATATTTTCCTTCAACTTATTCACCATATCCCTATGTGCAGAAACGTTGCCATCAATGACGATTGGCGGGCAAGATGTGTTATTCTTTTTGATTGTAGTGTTCGTTTGTTTAGCTTTTTGCCTCTTGCTGGTTTGTTTATTCTGATTGTCTTCATCCGAACTTGACTCTGTGGCATTGTATTTCCTGAAGGTAGTTTTTTTCCTTTTCTTTTGGGTGTTTGATGTTTGTTGAGACTCTTCTTCGGACATTTCCGAAAGTGTTTCATATGTGTTTTGCGTGATGGTCGGATTTATGTTCTAAGTTATAATTTTATTAAAGGGAATGTATCATCTGGGTTTGGTGAAACCTAGTGGAATAATTTCCTTAACCTTCATGGGTTCATTTTGTGGAATTGTGATAATTTCGTTTATATTTACTTTTTGTTTTCGTTTGCTTTTGTTCGGAAACACATCAAATTTTCTGGCTGTAATTTCTTTGTTTTTAATAATTTTCTCATATTGGGATGTGAAATTGTCCGAATTTTCCTTTGGTGTAGCCTTTTCTGCATCTTCTACCTCTTGTGCCCAAGAGTGATTCGCTGCTTTCACCACAGTTTGTTTGTTGGAATTAGTTGGAGTTTGATGGTTTTTAACTGCTTCAACTAATATGTTTTCATTTGCGCTTTGCCCAATTGTATTTTCTTCCATATTTATTGGTATGGTAATGGACTGATGATTTGACTTATCTGACTGTTGTTGGAACGTACACTATTATAACAATTTTTAGTTCTCCGTCCGGCCAAATTCTACGGGACTAACTATTTTATGAATTATCAAATCATCATTCTCGAGTCAGCTACTGAGGAGAGAACGCGCGTTTAACGATTATTTTGTAATCTGTATAGTGATATATTTTACGACCAGTATAAACCTCAAGCAAAGTGTACCCCCTCATAATTATTACTATTCAATATTATAGTAATATATTGGTCTCATTGAAAACCTATGCATAGATTTACTAAGTCTACCTTCGCCCCCCCATCACGGGGACTACACCGTACCCCACCGAGTATACACGAAGGTTGAGGGAAAAAATACAAAAACTTAATGTGCAAAAACCAGAAATATTCTCTAGCGAAAATCTCAATATTGATAAAAATGTGCGTGTTAATAGAACAATAGTGTCAGTAAAACGTCACCGAAAAGAAGATATAAAGGTACGTTAAAACATAAGACAATAACAAAAACTAATAAAATAAAAAGACTTACAAAAACCAACACACATAAAACGGTTCCTAAGATAAGTGTACGGGAATCTAGTCGTAGTTTTGATCCCGACGTTCCACGTCTCAGTGCCGATACTACAGATGAAAATTCACTGTCAAAATACTCTTCAGAAATCAATAGAATAAAAAAGAAAACTTCAGAATTAAAATTAAAAAACAAAAATTTTCTAAAACTAGTTTATATTGATGAAGATTTTTTGACTGAAGATAAAATAAATAAAACTGATAGTTTGGAAACGATAATTATTCCAAAACAGTGTTTAGAAACAATCGACGTATCGTCGCTATCTAAATGTATTGAGTTGACCAACAACCAACCATCTAAAGCAAAGTGTTCAGAAGTTAACATCGAAAAGTGTCCAGAACAAATAAACAAAAACATTAACAAGTGTTCAGAAAACAAAAATATCACTTGCGATAGTGATATAATAGGGCTGAAGTCTTTCAACTCTGAGTTGTCAATTCCTGTGTGTAGAGGCAGTTCGGCCAATAATACCTCCACACCGGATAGATCATTAAACAAAGTAAGACAAACAAAAGTACAAATGGAAGAAGATACTATAGGATCACAGCGCAGTGACTCATCAGAGGAAGACATAAGCTCAAAGAGATCGACAAACGTCCCTGAAACAACAATTCAAGTACAAATACATAAACCTGCTAATAACAACCGACAATTTCACGTCGCAATACGAGAAAATTGTTAAGAAAAATTCTAAAATAACTGCTAGAAAACTAAATATGTCTAGTGCGGAACAACAAAAAGTAGACATAAACGCAATCCAGACAATTACCACAAATGAACCCATGGACACTAGAGACGTCACACCACCGGAATTCGAAAAACCCAAAAAATGTATATCTTTCAATAAAATACTGAGTCAGACAAACAAACAAGCCACAATCGAAACACATAACAATTACGATACGCTATCCAAACTCTCTGAAGACGAGAAACAAACTACATTCAAAACACAAAAGAAAAGGAAGAAAACTCACTTCAGAAAGTTCAATAACTCCGGTGTTACCAGCGATGATGACGACACAGGCATCCAAGGGAATAAACGTACAAAAGCAGCCTCCAACGGACGGAAACGTTTCACACCACAGGCATATGGTAAACAGAATAACAGAATAAGTCAAAAACCCATTCGAACTTAAGTACACAAACAATTCAACAATCGTATTCACCAAAGATGCTAGCGACTTTGAGAATTTGAAAAAAACACTGAAACGGGAAAAAATTCAATTTCACACCTACTCCAGACGAGAAGACAAAACACACGCATTCGTACTAAGAGGCCTAGCAGAAGGGCTACACATCATTGACATCCGAGAAGAGATTGAAAAAATTCATAAAATTCAAATTAAGGACATTTATCGTATGACAACGAAGGGTCGCCCCCTTTATTTAGTTATTACAGACTCCAAAATTACTCTGGACTACCTGAATAAAACGGTAAGAGTAATCGAACACACAAGGGTTGTATGGGAACATAGAAGACAAAACAAACCAATAATACAATGCCACATCTGTCAGCTCTGGGGCCACGCTACCTCAAATTGCGGTAGAACGCCGAGATGCCTAAAATGCGCGGGGCAACATCTTACACCAGAATGTGTTAAAGAAAGATCGCTTCCTGTCCGATGCGCCAACTGCAGAGGAGACCACCCTGCAAACGCAGAAATTTGTCCAGAATTCATAAAAAGGAAAATATGGCTTGAAGAAAAGAAATCAATCAATCTAAAATCCAAAACCACCACCACCACCACCACCACAAAATATATCCCAGCTCCTATTCCAACAAACAACCCATGGACAAAAAGAAACAACAATGAAGATTTTCCCAGCCTCCCATCCAAAAACATTCCCCAAACAACCCCCCAAAATGAGCAGCCTCAAATACAATCAAAAACAACAAACGTTCAACCCAGACCACCCAACAACGATATAACCAAATTCACCGAGCTGAACAACATGTTCAAAGAACTTCACTCCTTGGTAAACTTGGACGAACTTAGCAGAGCCGTTGCTGATCTACTTGAGGAAATGAAGAAGGCAAACAATAAAATGGAGAAATTCACGATCTACAATAACTTTGTTACTAATATAGACAACTATGACATCTAGGCAGGTAGGTGGTAGAACAGTATTTCAAAAACGATTTAATCTTAAAATTATATTCTGTAATGTACGTGGAGTTTATAGCAAACTCCATCTCATCAGACATTTTCTCGACATTCACAAACCAGATATTTTCTTTCTTATGGAGACACTTCTTAAACCAAATAAATCAATTAACTTTGGAAACCCAGAATATCGTCTCATTAGACAAGACCGCCCCGCCGATGCCAACGGTGGTGGTATCGCATTGTTAATCAAAAAAGGCATAAATTTCCAACTCTTGCAACAAAATAATACATCAATTGAGCATATCCCAATACTCTTAGATAATAAAATTAAAATAGTCGGTGTTTATAATCCTCCCGGTAATACGTTAAAAGAATTGGACTTTCACAATATCACAAAAACACACAACAAAGTTCTGATAGTAGGTGATCTCAATTGTCGACATCCACTGTGGGGTCATTACGCTAAACTCCCTAATAAAAACGGAAATACTCTTTTGAAATTTTGTGACAATTCTGATTGACTGATGAACCAACGCATTTTCCATACGCAAACTTCACTCCCAGCAAACTCGACATAGCCATAGGGAAAAACATTAACAACATATACAAAATAAAAACACTAACAGACTTCAACTCCGATCACGATCCTGTCCTTATCCATCTGAAACTTTCACACAATATACATAACCCTGTCATTACAAAAACATACGATTACAACACTACAAGCTGGGTAAAATTTAGAAAACACATAAATGAAAACATCACAATAAGAGACAAAATAGAAAATACACAACACTTAACAAAGATAATTGGAAATCTTCAAAATATTATCATCACAGCAAGAAATCAATCAACTATATTAAAACCAAAAACCCAATTCCATAATACTCTCCCAGATCACATCATACAAATAATACACGAGAAAAACAAAATAAGGAGAAAATGGCAACAAACTAGGCACGATAACGATCATTCACTACTAAAACAATATCAACACACAATAAACAACTTGATAAAAGAACACAAAAACAACGAATGGTCCAATTTTTTGAACACCTTACAACCAGAAAACAACTCGCTATGGAAAATCGCGAAACGTCTCAGATTCAAACAAAATAAATTTAATAAAATTATTAGTAACGGACATACGTTTACTAATGAAATCGAAATAGCGGAAAAGTTCGGAGAGTATTTTCAAAACCACTTTATAAATTATTCACAACACACACAATACCATCAAAATATCACTCAATCAGTTCATCAATACCTGAATTCATTAAACACTTTAAATACACAAAACTTAACAACTTGTACAGAAATTTACAACACAATACAACAATTAAAAAATAAAACAGCTCCGGGATCAGACGGGAAACCTAACATTTTACTCAAAAATATACCAAAAAAAGCAATAGTACAACTTACATACATAATAAATTTCATTATTAAAACTGGTCAATACCCGGATATGCTCAAGATTGCCAACATCATACCAATAATCAAAGCTAACAAACAACCATGTTATGTGGATAGCTACAGACCAATTTCCCTACTGAATAATATAGCAAAGGTAATTGATAAAATAATCCTTAAAAGATTACAAAATTTCATAGATAAACATAACACTATACCTTCCGAGCAATACGGATTCAGAAGCGGTCACAGCACAGTGGCTCAAATCATCAGAGTTTTAAATTATATTAGAGAAGGCTTCCAAAACAAAGAAAAAGCAATTATGGTCACTATCGACATACAGAAAGCATTTGACTCCGTATGGCCCGAGGGATTAGTTCACAAATTAATCAAATTAGGTATACCAAGCTATTTGATTAAAATTTTAAATTCATACCTAACGAATCGTAAATTCTTCACTAAAATAGAAAATCACACAGCTGGACCATTTTCAATACAAGCTGGAGTACCACAAGGCTCTGAGTTATCTCCTTTGCTATATTCCATATTTATCCATGATCTACCAACTTCCCCGCAACTTCTTACCGCCATATATGCCGACGACACCTGTTTTGTATCGACAGCAAAGAATCCAGATCACGCATTAGACATCGCACAAAATCACATCAACACAAAAATTATACCATATTTACACGAACACAAATTAGCCATTAATGCATCCAAAACAGAGTATTTATTACTCAGGAGAATAGCTAGAAAAAACTACTCACTGCAATCTCAGTTATATATAGATGGACACCTCATTACACCTAGTAACACCCTGAAATATTTGGGGTATACTGTACAAGGCAACACAAATGCAAAAGCACATATCATGCAACAAATACATAAAGCCAAGAATGCAATGGGCAAACTGTACCCACTCATATGCCGACACAGTAATCTCACAAGCCAAAACAAAATACGTATATACAAACAGATCATACGTCCAATACTCACATACGCAGCCCCAGTTTATTATAACGGCTCCAAACACAATTTCAACTCCCTGCAAGTGATACAGAACAAGTGTTTACGGATGGAGATAAAATATAATTGCTATCCCAAACTACCCAGAAACACGTGGTTACATAACAAAGCCGATATACCTACTATTAAAGACTTTATAACAAAAATCTCTACAAATTTTTACAATTATTGTCTGCCAAACGATCTTCGTAAGAGCCTCAAAGACGCAAATCGCGCAGAAGACATCCGAGATAGTGGGTGTAGGCTTCTGCATGGGTCGCTAACCATATAACAAGGTTGTTCAACTCCAAACGTTTATTCATCACAAATGTATAGAATATTTCAAAAATAATAATAATAATAATTAATATCAAATAAAACAACGTCAGTCATGTTGCTTTCCTGAAAAATATTCCCCCAGTCGATTTTGAAACTCTGTTTTTCAGCTGCTTTTCAGAGATAACCCAGTCGAAAGATGCTAGGAATCATAAACATATATTAGGGACAAAGTTATTTTTAGAGCGAAAATGTATGGATAATGTTGAAGAAACAAGGAGCCAGCTTAATACTTCAGACGCACTCAATACATGTAAAGATCGCCAGACCATCGGCATACACATTTTATATTGTATATTGTTATTTTTATATGTATTGTTAATTTGGGAATCATAAACAGAATAAAGAACCTTTTTAATTAAATTAAAAATCAAATCATAAACAGTGTACATATGTCAAAAAAAGCAAAGTTACTTCCAAACGTTGAATATGACATTTCAACCAAGATGAATACCACCAGTTGCAATGTTTCATCTGAGTATTCTCAACAAAATGCAAATACAAAATACAAAATAGATCGAATGAAGAAATTATTCCTCAAGAAAAAAAAATTAATAAGACGGAACAAATGGAAAACGGAATTGGAAAATCATATTATAATAACGCAGATGATGAGGTAGATCCAGGCAATCTATAAGCGATTATGAAGGTTGCGAGACTCATGAATCACATTTGCGATTATGCACTATTAATATAAAAGGATTAAGGACATAAGTTGTTACAAAGATACAGAACGAAAAATCAATGATGTAGAAATACAAAATTGTTGCTTTTGTTCCATTTAAACTTGTATTAATATTATTCATAGTTTTAGTTTTTCTTATTATAAACGAATTCTTAATAAAGTTACTGTGACATTTAATGTGTTTTCATTCAAACAACGTAACAAAAAAGTCTGATAGTAGGTAACTAAAAAAATTTTTTGACTAAGAAAAAACATAAGTACTTGAAATGTATTTTTCTAATTTTGCACTTTTTACTGAATTATTAGGTATAACAGTTTTTCGATACTGGTTTTTGTAGCACATTTTGCAGTATGAGATGTGATAGATATGAGTTACTAATGAATATCTATAAAAATAAACGGACATTAACAATTAACATACCTCACCTACCCTATAAATTTCAAATTATTGTTATAGTAGGGGAGCCCAAGAGGGGATTTTTGAAGTGACTCGAGAGCGTCAGAAAATTATATAGGGAGAATCCTTGCATCCTTTAATGTACCTCTACCAAGTTAAAGCCTTCATATGGTGGGGTGTGTTGAGGAGAGCCCGTCTGATTAGTAAAAAAAATCGATTCTTAGAAAAACTCGAGCGCGTCAATCATTTACAGTATGTACGCGCATTATATTTCTGGTAACTATTAGATATTAACCTTACGATTAATTCAAGGGGGCTGGCCGTAATGAGCGGTAGAAAAAAAAGTTATTCGACCGTGTCCTATTAAAATATCTGACGATATGGGCATGATACAAACTCATAATATATTTTTTTATATGTAAAAAAAGGTGATCTTGAGATACTCCAGCGCGTTAGAATTTTATGCAGGGGGGTCAAGTTGATGTCATAATCCTCCTGAATAATAATCTGACATTTATATTGAGGGATATCGCTAGTCTAACCATTTTGAGGGAAATTTAGAAATAATATATCCGCATTTACGTACAGAAATTGGATAATTTATTAATATAAAATTAAATATAGATCATTAAAATTTTGAATACATATTTTAGTCCTCATCTCCACTAGACTTATCTTTGAAGTTTGTTTCCACTTCAACTTTCTGGACGTCCTCGTCATCTCGTGATTCTGTAACTAAGAGTGGTTATGATACATTATAATATTATATTTATGATTTGATAGTATAATATGGAACAGAAAACGTACCTGACTCTAAAGTATCTAAAGTATCTCCTAAAATTTCAGGTGTTATGACGATGTCTTCGAACGCTTCAGGAAGTTGGTTTCCTAGGAATCAAGTTGGTTCCGATTTTCCATCCACATTTCTCCATCCGTATTCTAGCGGTGACCCTTCCGTAGGAATACGATTGTAAGCGTTTCTCCACAAACAAGCAATATATTTCGTTCGCAATAAATGTTGTTGCAGCTCCGATCGACATGGTGGCGAATTACAAGCATCGTAATTCATTAATTTCACATTCAGTGAAAAGGGTTGAGACGTATCTTTTACTTTTACGTTTTATTAAATATTTCCACCCCAGCAATATTAACGTCAGCTAGATTTTTAAGCCCGTACAAATGGCAGATGAACGATTCCACGGTGGAAGATGATGCCTTAATATTATATGCTTCAGAGCGCAAGTTTCCAAATACTTCTTGTATATTTACAGATCCCATTAGAATCTGTGGAGGCTTTCGATACAAGTGGGTTCAATTTGGTAAAAAGAGCGGAAATGTCGATATATCGGCGTGCATTCCCTACTCCAAGATCAATCCAGACTTTTTCAGACGATTTCATATCTTCCATGTTGGCTAACATAATAACCACGATATCTATATCAGAGTTTCTGATGATGACAGTAGACTCTTCTTCCATTTGACAAGCAAAAAATACAGCTTTTGTATCCGCTTCTTCATGATCGGAACATGACAGATCATTATCAAAAATTACCGATAATTCATTATCGTTAACAGAGTACACGTAACATAAGTCATGAATTAGAAATATTTTCTTGTTACCAATAATTGATTTCATCTCCTGTTTAGCCTAATGTTCGGTAAAAAATTTCCCTAATGCTTCTTTGAACTTTATATTTTTTAAATCTTTGGAGAAGTCAGAGGTTCTGTTTTGTTGAGGACCGGCAATATGAGAATCTTTGTCATCTATATTGCGTCGAAGAATATGTTCACAATCTTTAAGGTGTGAAGTAACGATCAAATATAATGGCTATACTATCTGCTGGAGTTTTTACAAGAGTTTGCAAAATTTTCTTTGATAAATCACCGAAATTGCGCGCCATTTGTTTAAAAGGAAAGGAAATTGCTGCATTGATAACGCCTTAATAGAATTTAATGTTTTACATCTATTATAATTTTTCCCTGTAATAAAACTTGAAACTGATCCTTCAGCAATTAGATCTGATTCTGTCAGTATATTAGTGAGTCCGCATTCTTCAATAAAAGTGCCAACTGCTTTGAAAAAAGTCATTTCGATGTGAAAATCCTCGATGGGAATAAAAATGTTATGAAATTTTGGAGATTTTTGAGATTGTATGCAATAACTCGTGCGAGCTATAGCTAAATCAAATGTAACCTGAATGTACGGAGCGTTACATTATTTTGCAACTACTTGGCATAATTCTAAAGTTTTCAAAACTGTCGAATGATTAGTGGAAGACTCGTTTATGGGAGACAAATACGAAATTTTTTGGACAAGTAAATTATCAATGTAAATTTTACTATTATACCCACGTACCTACCACGTACATTGAGCTTATGCGACAACATCCACATGATATCTAATTGTTTAGCTGTAATTAAATTTGCAGGATCTTTGTTGAGTGGAAATGTCAAGCTCATTCCAAGTTGCAATTTTCAATATTTTTGTAAATGGGCGCATCTCAAAAGTTATTTCTTCAAAGGCGCGGCGTTTCCGGTTTCTCGGTGTTAGAAGCGTAGATTCTGATGTATTGCTGCATACAGTTTGATTAGAAGCTAGATTCTCAACTTCATTTTCAGCTGAAGATATTGAAGGCATTGTATCTGCATTTAGAGCAATGTTTTGAAAAATTATCCCAATTGTATCGTGAAGAGTATCTTTTCCATTTAGTGTTTCGACGAAGCGATCAACGTTATCGAAGACAACTGCCGTATTTAAGTCCGGACGACGTAAGATATCTTCAGGGCACACGAAAATACGGTTAGCCGTAGAAAAAGTTAATTCGGTCTCTAATTCTTCCAAAATAGTATACGAACAACACTGCCCATATTTAGATATCAAGTTGATTATTTTTTTGCTATTACACAAGCTTTTGACTGCTAAACCTATGTTTGAAGTTTCGATTTTATGGTTTAAAACAGCGTAGATCATATCTTGCCCAATAGAAAAAATTGCAAGATCGTTATTTGTTTTCCTTATTTTACGTTTTTGCCTCGATAGATGCGAAACATCGCCCATAACAAATGTTTCCAAGAAGCAGGTTAAAAGTTCTGGTACATAATCTAATTCACCTTCAATTAAATCTTCAACAGTGCAATCATCAGGCAATTTTGTTGTACAATTTTGAATTTCCTCTCGGAGTTGTGCTGCAATCGAACTAATTGTCTCCTTCATTGCCATGCTTCTAAATAAATCACTATATGCCACAATATCAGCTGAAATCGGAGCAAGAAACTTCTTTTTTTTTGGCATAAATAATTTCGATCGTCTTCGAAAAAGTATCCATGATCTTATTTTCTAAGTGGCGATCGGAAAATGAAATGCTGCTAATAGATTCCGATAACAACTTGTATTGTTCAACTAATAGTTTGTGGTATTCTTAAAAATACACAAGATAAATATGAAATTTCAGATGATAGGATGTATATCGGCTCTGGGATAAAATAGAAATACATACATAAATACAAATAATAATCTTTAACCTGAATGGATACAATTATGGAATAAACATTTGATTGGATTGCACAACGACGAATTGAGATGTGTCAAAGAAGCATAAAGGAAACGAATGGCAATACTGACAATTCCAGATCAGATAATACTTCGAATGGCGAATGAATCCCAAAGTGGAAGGCCATTGTCGCCCCCGATTTGAACTATACGACTACTTGTGTTATTTTCTAGTTTATGCTCTTTAAAAAATAGCAAATTATTGATCTCCAATTTTTTCAATAATAATATGGGATACGTATAGAACTGCTTTTGTTACTTGCCATTTTTCTGGATTAAAAAGTTTCTTATAATGAAAAATCACATTATTAACAGAAGTTCATTTAAAATTAGAAATTTCTCTATATTGAAAAATTGTTTCTGATTTGGTATAATAGTTTTCGTTTCGATTGATGATCTTCACGCAGATGTTTTTGCAATCCATTTACTTAACTTAACCCACTTTATCTGTCTTGATTAAACTTTTCAATGATTATATAACTAACTCCTAATTTCAATGTACAAACAAAAATAATTATTGAAAAATGTGAAGTTTTTTTGGTTTTCTAGAAAATCCCAGTGTGACAGATTTTGTATGGAAACTTTAAAACTTTTCAGGTGAAAGCATCCAAAGCCACCAACATGGATTTTTAAATATTGTTATAGAATTGTTGATGTCATTGAAAGAGAATATAGTGATAAGCTCTAAGGAAAATTTGTCAGGTTTTGATTTACAAACGCTTTTGAAAACAGAGCTGCATTACTCAAAATAAACAACTTGATATTAATGAAGATTCAAGAGTCGAAAAAGTGAGAAAATTAGTTGATTCAAGTCGAAATTCAGAATCAAATAACAAGACTGAAGAGGAATCACCAAGTGAATGTAGTGGAAAAGCCAGTCCTTCATCAAGTGGATTTTATGATAACTTTGCGAATGAAGAGGTAAGATGAAAATACATATTTTAAATATAGTAATGTCTTAATTTGTCTGTAGGAAAATGTTGCATCTGGTGATCTGATAGAAAAAACCAATCGCAATCAAGCAGAATCAGAAAATGGAGATATAAAGTTTTGGATAGGTTTAGAAGAGGAAGAATATACTTTTGAGGACATCATTAAAACAGTTACTGAACTTTTAAAAAATAAGGATACAGAAAAAAATTAAAGAGTAGCAGAATAAATAATAAATGAAATTAGTAATTCTAGAACTACCGAGAATATTGACAATACTCCATCCAGTACAACAACCAATAATTTCTTAGAACTTTTGATATATTATTGCAGCTAAATGTTCTTGAATTTAGGTCTCTTCTGTCTTAAAATTATTTTTTTTTCGATAATTTAAAAAAAAGTTAAAATTTGACGTTTCGACTTTTCTTTAAGCCTTCATTAAAAAATGCTACTGACAATTTGCTTATTTTATATTGATTTATAGATGATATCAAATTAGAACTTTCTAATAAGAAAAATTAATTTTTCCTTATTAGATTCCGTTTCAAGAATTAGTATAAGTCATAAAGGACATAATACATTATCCAAATATTTCACTTAATTAGAATCTAGAACACCAAAAAACAAAAGAAGTAATATATATATATACATATATATATATATATATATATATATATATATATATATATATATATATATATATATATATATATATATATATATATATATATAGATCCAGCGGTCAAATTGGCATCGGTACTTTTACGGTATAGCCAGGAATCCTTCAATATACAACAATGTATATTTGCAAAATATATTCAACGGACAGGTTAGCAGCTTGATAATTTGTGAACGTTGAAATAGATATATTTGAGTTTATTAAATAACTTTCATTCTGCAGATTTGATGGTCGTATATGAATTTTATACTTGTAACGGAGGAAGTGGCATCTTAAAAAATATATTTAGAATCAACGTATTGGTTGATGTATGGTGATTTAAATGCATTTTGCTTTCTTGGTCTTAATTTACATATATCCATTTCTATGAGTTGTTTGAGCATAATTTGATTATTATTTATTCTAACTAATTAAAATTAACCATTTTAGTTTAAAATTGTGATCATATTCAGAGATCCGTATTGAAGCTTATAAGCAAAAGGTGCCAATTCAAATCTAATTTTTTACTGACTATTCGAAGCAACATTCAAAATCTCCGAACATTTAAGAGCTGATTAAAAAACTAAAAAACTGGACATTATTTCAGAGTCACCAATATGGTAGATCACAGAAACCCTTCTGTTGTCGATGTCTCAGAATAAACGTTAGTTTTATTTTGGTGCTGTTTTTTGGAAATTTCTCTATTCCATTTTTGTGATCTATGATAAGCAACCTGCATCCAGAATTGCTTATTTTTATTTTTTTATTTTATAAAAATATTGAATAGCTGAACAAATTTTTTGGCTGATTTTGATAATACTAAGAAAAAAATAACTATTAAAGAGTCTCCTCGGGCTATTAAAAGCGGGCTAAACACAGACAGACGAAAAAGGACCCAAACAAACAATATTGATAATAGTTATCCAACTGCAAATCTTCGTTATGCTTAAAAAATCGTAGGAAGAAGAATTTTCATTGGTTTATTGATCTTAAAGATGAAAGAAGAATCCGTGATGCTAATACAAAGATGGGTAGTTCTTTAATAATGATATGCGAGACCACATCCAGATTGAGTGATTTCAAAAGAGATGGGAATGCCATACAGCATGCTTGGGATAAAATGGATAAAATGGATTAAATCCCTTGAAGAATTCCTTTGTTTTATTCTTTTATTTCAGCACTTTATCTAATTTTCATTATTCAAAGAGATGAGAAACGATTTTATGATTTTTGGTATTCAACAGTTAACAAATATATTCTCTTGTACCATAAAATTTTGTTTCAGCTTTTAAAATCTGATTAAATAAATATTCTTAACTCTATCAATATCTTCAACTTTTGAACAGCTGTTCATTTTCAATTTTTTTGAATGTATTTGAATACAAATTCAGCATGTTTTGAAATTGATTACAATTGTTCAATAACGTCTTATTTGAAAGTTGAATTTTTCACATGAGACATTTTGTATCTTAGATTTCAATTTGTTGCAATTTGCCATCGTAACAAGAAATATTTTTTCATATTCCATATACGGTATTCCACTAGTTCCTCGTGAAAGTCGTATGCTGGTCACCACCTTCTGTACTTTGAAACACACAACCCAAATATTCTATCGTAGATAAAGGTTTTTAGGCCTACTCCAACTTAAAGATTTGATAAAACTCGAACCTCGTTTTGAAAAGTATATACATGTACAGAAGAACAACAAACTCGCTACAACAGTTTCACATTTTTGAGTCATCCTGTATTTCATTCTGCCAAATTTGAATAATATGGCTCATCTTTTGGATTGAATTGGCCCATAACTTATACCGAAACCTAAAAACTCTGAACTGTATAGTTTTTGTACTATTTAAATGTTGTTTATGAAACTTCCACCTATGAACCATTTGATTAGGGCCCTTAATGATACTTGCTGTGTCTAGCTGATTTTCATAATATGCTGATATAAATGCATCAAGCTATTCGACGCCATTTAAAGAAGAAAAATGGAGTTTCACATTCGAAAAAGGATAACTCCTTCTTTGAAATTGATAAGCCTTAAGAAGTAGCGGTAAACGACTTGAAACTCTATCCATTTGCCGATTTTTCAATAAAATGGGGTCCTATTACGATTCCACTTGGAATGCTCCCATCTACGTTTACAGACCACCTAGTCTGACTGCGAAATGAAAATTTGTTGTAGAACAAATAATGTAAATTTGTGACTGTTCGCATATCTACTTTCATGAATTGTCCACTCGTTACCGAGTAACACAGCTGCTATTTTTTGCAAGAAGTTCTCTCCTCAGAATAATTTTATCGTTTCTTTGTAATTGCAATAAGCTGTAACTGATTCTTTGGGACTCTCATATTGGTATCTTCACTATTTGCTAGTACAACATGAAATGTAACTTTCTCTGTATAGTATTGAGTTCCTATTTTAACAAACATTAGTCTCATATACCTACCTCTTATAATGTTACTGATGTACTTTTCTCTTTTTTCACATACTTTTATCCTAGCATTATTGTGGAAAGATAATTTTGAAGTATGTATTCCAAAAAATAAATGGCGTTGAAATTTTTACGGAAAACTGGTCATATGTTTTGAAATACCCGGTGTAAACCATTATCAAGCTCATATAGTTAGAATTGGGAAATAAAGCAGAATTTAATATTGACTGATTACGAACTGATGATAAATTTGGCATAAACTGAACCTAGGATCGAAAAACCAGTAAACAATATCTCATTGACATTTGTTTCTTCTACTTTTATTGATACTCTTACAAATTATTCTGATCATTTTTGTTTGCTCTGTCAAGGGTTAGTAATTTATGCTTGTAGTTTTATAATGCTGCTCTTCAACTCAGGTTTTTTTGCTTTTAACGTCTGACCCAACCATTCTGTATAATAAATATGGTGACAGTTCTTTATTATCAATTAGTCATTTATGAAAAATTACTCAGATCTAAAAACCACTACTCACTGTATTTATATTTACATACTTATACATTTAACGGGATGGACGACTTCTCTAGAGTATCTCTACGTTAATAATAATTGGCGCCCTTTTTTCGATAAGCTTCGTAAAGGGTTGGCATGGCGTCGTAACATCATTCACGGAGACAAGCAGAAAATCTTTTCGTAGTTTTTAATAGTGTTGCAAGCAGTCAAAATGTCAAGACGTAAACGAAACGAACTAATTATGAGCCTAGCATTAGCTCAGGAGAAAGACGGTATGTGTACTCAAAAATTTCCTAATATTATGTAGATTATTTATCATGATAAAGATATCAAATAACTATGACTTTTACAATAATAGATAGATTTCTTCGGACATTTTTCTATCTAGTTAATTATGGATATGAATTTGGGATTTTATTTTGTGTATATGTTGGATATGTCTATTAGATTCTATTTAATATATATTTAATAAGAACACAGAGAATGCGTGTAAAATATATTGTTTTGTGCAAATTTTCGTGCGATATTTCCTGAACATGTTAAAGTTACAACCTGTTAAATTAAGCGTAAGGGCATGAAAACAGTTTCCAGCTAATTGGTGGTGACATCTTGTGAATACAATACATACGTCATTATATTGTACAAAATAAAAAAAAATATTATTTTATTATGAAAAACATTTCAAAATTTCCTCAGAGGTGTCATGTAGATGTCAGGGAGTTTTTGGTGGTGACATCTCAATGTATTCCGAAAAAATATTTTCGGAATAACGCTCTGGCCGTTCCTCGAAGTGGAAAACAACTACACTACTTTCCTGGCTAATACCACACGAACATTGAATTACATCCACAAAGAAGAGCGACCGACCGTCGAGACAGACATCTCAATGTTTCGCAATTGCAAGGAGAGAGGTTTATAAACCGACACATTCGTGCGGAATTTTATCCAAGCAAAGGGTAACATCGTATTTTTTAGTCTGGTTTAGGGGTACCAGACGAGAGAGTATTATGCCATCCTGATGAGATCATAACAAGGTCGAAACTAGTTGGTGGCTATACCTCTCTCCTTGCAATTGCGAAACATTGAGATGTCTGTATCGATTGTCGGTCGATCGGCATCACGCTCTTCGTTGTGGATGTAATTCAATGTTCGGCATGGTATTAGCCAGGAAAGTGCAAAATGACAGACAAATCTAAATGATTAACGAGTAATGTCGAACTAATAATACATTGTTTTTAAATCTCACGGTATTTCAACACTTGTAATCTCCTTTTCAATAAATAAGTTCAGAAATGCATTTTCAATATAAAAACGATTCCTTCTTTTCCATTGATAACTAAACTATCATCTGCTGATCTTTACAATTACGACTTGAGAAAGCAATTTTACAGATTGATATGTTTGTTGATGACTTCGTATTGTGGGTTCCATATCTAAAGTGTCTTCTAATCTAATTCCTGTTTCTTATGTATGTATGTAGTACTTCTAGTTCTGTATAAGGTTTAGTGGATGATTTGTGTCGAGTAGATGTTTAGCAGAATGAGATTTTTCTGGTTGTTTCAGTCTGTACGATCTTAAGTGTTTACTCCACCCCGTCTCATATCAAAATTTCGTATGGTTTGGCCGTTTCACTATAAACCTCCGTCCCGTTAGTCGTAATCCACCCTATATATGTTATGGTTTTCTCAGTAGTAACGTCTCGATGTATTTCGAGATAACTCCAAATTTTCATTACATAGTTTCAAGTTACTATGACACCATGTCAGAAACCTAATAATCGAAAGAGATATCTCTCAGTGTTTGTTGACATTCCTTAGCATACTTAAATTACCTGATGTCGAGGTTATCTTTTCAAAAAACATCACAAATTCATATTATTGTTGTAATAAGAAATGAGAGCAGAATTCATAATTAATATAAAACAAAAAGTATTACTTAAAAGCAATAATTTTAATCAAAAAATGAAGTTATCAGACATCCTTCAAACTGTTTTGATAGATATAAGGATTGCCATATACTGGTCTTTATTGTATTGATGATTCACTCATTATTCAAAGCGATTCATATTGAATCATGGAGAGTTTGATGATATGATATTGAGAATTCACTTTACCTAACTGAACCTAATCATTGTTTTGTTGATTTATTGAGTATCTAATTATTACATTTTATGTCATAGATAATGTAACACTAACGATAATTATACACGCTCACGGCCACCTGGTCAGGTTACGTTAGCTTCGGTTTGCAAAATAGAATCTTTTCAATTTTTCACATTGACTTGTTCAAAAATGGATAATCAACATTTTTGTTCATTTTATTACTTGAAGAAAAAAGATATTAACAATTATTCGTCAATAAGCGTTTACATGAACATCCAAAACCATTATTTTCTGATATTCTCATGTCTTCTATAAACATTTGAGAGATTTTTATTGGAATTAGATGATTTTTAGATTTTTTTACAGACGAAAATTATCGACATATTACTTATAACGTTTTGATACGTTGCCTCAGTTGATGAAAAAACAGAATATTATCAAGAGCAACATTGGTGCGACGGAAAATTTGATTTATACTAGTAACTGATATGATTACAACGATAATATTTCATTTTAAGATGAACCGTTGAATTGGCAACGTTGTGCGGATGCCTGAGTGCAAATAATATAGATATAGAGAAGCCAGAGTGTCCGCTAAATGGTCAATATATACACGGATGCCAATCTGACCGTTCATTTAATCCTACATATACAAATAAGCGATACCAGAGCCGTACAACAGAAACTCTGTGAAATCCATTCAAATATGGTGTAAATTGCACTCCGGCTCATTTTTACCTTATGTGATAGCTGATGAAATTCCAAGTCGAATCAATTGCCTTGTGCTAATTGTGACGCTGTCTACATAGGGCAAACATCTCAGTATTTAGAAAATAGACTAAGAGGTCTTCAATACGATAAAAAAATAGAACTGCATTAACGAACCATGAAATATCATAAAAAACATAATTCAATTATAAATATTCAAAAATTCTTAGAACGGAATCTACCACAGGAAAAAGAGAATTTTTAGAAATGGTTCACATTCATAAGAACGAAAAAGCTATAATTGATAAAAAAGATCTAAATAATTTAAGTAAAATTTATAGGTTTATTTTGTAAATTCTAATAAATTTAATTGATCCAAATGGTAGGTTAGAAAAACTTTTACTGCCAACTCTACATTTACCTGGTAAGTAGTTATATTAACTGTGACAATAAACCTAGTGAAAAGTTATGCAGAGGAAAAGAATTGCTATTTTTGTTTGTAGCTTACGAAAAAGGTGAAAATGATATTTTTTGGGTACAGGAGCAACAACCATCTTCATTTTCTACTCCAAAAAAGCTAATAGGTAGGTATGAATTTTAATATATTATTTCCATAAAAATCTGAATGTTAATTCTTCTAGTCATGTAATCAGGATGCTATATTGTTTGAATCATTGTTCATTTTGGGTATAGGCATGACTCAACCATTTATGGCAGTTATAAGCAGGTAGAAATGAATTGATGTGTTTAACATCTGGGGAACAGGCTTCATGTTTTTATTTCATATTAATAACCAAAAGGATTATTCAATAATAATTTAGGTGAAAGATAAATGTCAATGTTTTCTATAATGTAGTTGTCCAATTGTTTAATTTTGCTTACTGATTTCCTTTTTCTATTGAGAATAATTGAGACATTTTTTAGAATCAATTGCGAGGACTAGTTCCTCTATCAGCACCTTTACTGGTAACAGCCCAATAGAGGGAACAAAAAACCTCTTAAAGTGTATACAAGGAAGCGATTATTTCAAGTACTTGTTGAAAAACCTTGTAAGTATGAATTCAAAATGGCTATATTTTTATATATAATTGCGATAGTTGTAGACACAACTATTGACACTGTTCATATAATAAATTTAAATTGAACCTGAAGTTATGAATTTATATAATTTGTAGGTAGCTCCTCGAGTATCCTGTATGAACCATCAATATCGACTAATATGGAAACAGATAAACTTGAAGGAAATCAACCAAGGGAACTTAATAAAAGACGCAGCCCCTGTCTCAGGAACATTAATATTTTGCGACGCAAAGTCAGTTGGTGGAAATTGACTGCTAAGAAAGCGCAAAAATATCGTCCAAAAACAATAATAAAATACTTAGAAAGTAATCTGGAACATTGAAAATGGCTTAAAAATATAAATATAACCACGAGTATATAATCTTAGAATAGACAGTTTAAGTTTTTATGTATCTGTTATCATTTTAGGTTATAACAATAAAAAGGATAATAATTAATTTTAATAAAATACAGCCAAGTTTTATTATAATAATACTGAAAACAACAGGTTATGGACCCAGGAATTATCTCTGTATAAATGATTAACTCGGATTACGAAAATAAAAACGAAAATTCATTACAACAAATAATAGCAATGTAAAAATAGAAAGTGGCAACTTAATGTTCTGCAACCTATGCCAAAAAAATCATGATGAAAAAATTTTTTTTCAGATATATTCAACAGCAAAAATATTGTCGAACAAAATACAAATAATAACTACAATGAGAGGCGATGAGAACACATTTAAAAAACTAGAAAATGAAAGTATGATAAAATCTGCAAAACGTGACAGTATCATAAGCGTAAAAGATATTCCAAATATATGTTTTCATGAAGGCAAGTAAGAAAACAACCCACACCAAAGCCACCACATGGATACAGCAACCTGGGACAATAAAAGGTATTTTCTAACATTTTCTATTCTCATTTTCACGTGATATTTTTACTGGAACGCAATAACGAAGTGTCAGACTGTCAGACAGAACAATATAATAGATGAAAATGATTGAAGCTAAATTTGAGTCAAAAGTAAGTAGACCCCAGACATAACACGCATACTATCAGGCGACAGTCCAATACTTTTTGTCCATTTTATTTCGTTTTCTGTAATTAAATCATAGAGATTATTAAAATATCTTCTCCTCTTGCTTTTGATGAGAAAGTCTTGCAAGAGAGCAGTTCTTCTTCTATGCTTTTATTAGATTCAAACCTAACAAAGGCTAATAGATTAGCCTCGCCAGCAACATCAGTACTTTCATCTAGTTGAAGTGAAAAGTACTCACTTTGTTTTAAAACTGTAGCCACTGAAAGTTTTACTGCATCTGACATTTCATCTATTCTTTATCTTACAGTTGTATTAGAAAGAGGAATTTGACCGATATTTTGTTTCCTTTGAGTAAATCTCCAACTAGTCTGATAACAATAACTTTTGTCATTTTTATTTTTATTATAACTTAATGATGAGTTATGTTTGTTTCGCCACTTGTCTTTGAATAAGAACTTACCATTTGATCACTTTAATCGTTTTGTACAAATTCAATACTATATCTGCCAATAGTACTAAACATTTTTATTTTAATTGTGGTGAGGTAATACCATATCTAACGAAACACGCTCACACACTTTTGTTTTATTATTTCAGCTCCTCAACAACCAGTTGAAAGTATATTGTTATCAAATCTCTCGAATCATTCTAATGAAAGCGAACGGAAAGGGATCAGTACTCTTTTCAAAAAAGTCCTAAACATCAAGATGTAGGCTTATAGCTGTCCTATTGAAGGTATTTGATATTAAATATATGTATAATGAATTTTGAAGAGACAGTATTTCTAATTGTTTTCGCACATTTGTTCTTAGCTTTTCGACTCGGTGGCTACTTTTACTGTTTTTAGATCCATAGGTAGATAGAGAAATTGTAGATAAGTATAATTATGAATATCCTTATTTTTTTGTTACTCCTTTTATTTCTTTTAGTACTCATCTTATTTTTCCTTCGATGTATTCTTTATAGATTATCTTCTTATGCAGAACATCAACATTTATTATTTTCATAACTAAAGTGGAGTTTATCACTTCACTCCATCATAATCCTTCTTATCTCATTTTTACTTTGCAGATTTGCTCTCTTAGATTCAGGAAGTCAAAGTTCCTTCTGTACAACCGAGTTAGCACATGCATTGAAGTTACCGTGTACATCCGTTTCGATTCTGGTAGTAGATATAAATGCAACAAACTCTACGAATGTCTCTAAAATTAAAATTAAATAAAAATAAATTCATACCGAATTTGAAGCAAAATTTCCATTTTTAGTCCTAGATCAAATTACAACAGTTTAATATAGATTTTTCAAACATTAAAATTCCTAATAATTCATTGCTAGCTGATATTACTTTTGATACATCAGCTAATATTGACATTTTCATTGGTTGTAATATATTTTACGATCATTTCAGGAAATTTTACAGTTCCTTCGAATTCTACATTTTGTAACCTTTCTAAAATAGACGTTCAGGAACAATTAGGGCCCTTTTGGAAAATTGAGGAAGTTTCTAATACGAAGCAATCAGTTTACTCGGTAGAAGAAAGTAGTTGTGAGGAGCTTTCCGTAAAAAACTTTTATATAAAAGGTGATGGCCGATTTGTTATTAAATTATCTTTAAAAAAAACCTATTTTGGGTGAAACTAGAGATATAGCTCTAAAACGGATGAAGTCTGCAGAAAAAAGGTTGCAGAATAATAGTTACTTGAATACGGAATATTCTAAATTTATTGAAGATTATTGCAAGTTAGGGCATATGTCTTTGGCAAACGAAATTTTAAAATCAGAAGCTAAATTCATTTTATCTCACCACTGTGTACTAAAATCTAGTTCTTTGACTATAAAGTTACGCGTAGTTTTTGATGGATTTTTGATGGATTGATTAATAACATCAGTCTAAACGACATTTTGATGGTAGGTCCAATCATACAACCCGATATATTCAATACATTGTTAAGATTTAGAAAGCACCAAATTACTTTTACGGCAGATATAGAGAAGATGTACCAACAGATAAAGTTACAACCCTCGGATAGACAAGTTCAACATATATTGTGGAGAGAAGATAAGTCCAAATTGGTTCAAGAATATGAACTTGATACTGTAACTTACGGCTTAGATCCTAGTTCATTCAAAGTTTGAATGATCTTTATCTTGCAATTCCATAAGTTAGGTAGTCCAAAGCTACTAAAGGTCCACATGTGAACACATCCAAACGCTCCTATTATATCAAACAATATATATATATATATATATATATATATATATATATATATATATATATATATATATATATATATATATATATAGGTAAATATTTAAAAAAAAGTGTTGTTGGGGATTGTTTTATCAAATTTCCAAAAATATTACCCAAATGATAGAATCACTGCAAAAATCTTCAAAGCCGGTTGGATGCGGTTCTCTTGGTGCTACTTCAATAATCTAATTCTTTTTTTTTGTAACTGGAAATTCACAGACCTTTCAATACAAACTTCCAGGCCCAGTTCAGACCAAGCTACCATGGTTATATTGGTGAATATGTTAGGTTAGGTTTAGAGTATTCCAGTATTGGTGTAGTGCCTATACTTGTTATTAAAAAATATATTCAAATACTTGCCAAACTCTTAAAAGCATTTAGCTTGTTTAAATCATATTCATCAACATAAAACATTGTGGTGTGTACGTGAGCATTTTCAAATACACAAGTACGTATAGGTATATTAAGTTCAATACTCTGACATAAATAAGATGATGATTATGATGGCAAAATCAGATGAAAGAATACAACATGCAATATCAAATTACTTTGTTAAGGTGTAGGAAATGTGAAAAATAATTGTACATACCTACTATAAGAATCAAAATTTAAAAAATATGTACCTTTTCAGTCAAAAGTTACTTCATAACTTTAACTATATTCACTTAATCTTCACGTATAAAACTTAAACATAAGTTTTTCCAACTAGATACCAATTCCGTTCCTATCATTAATCATAATAATTTCCGAAGTTCCTTTGTTTGAAACTTTGGTTTACTTTGACCTTGGACGAATAAAAAAGATGAACCCATCTGGCATGTTTGAATATAATTGAAGCCAACTTATAGTAAACCTCAATGTTGTCAAATTTTACAATTTATTTGTTTATTATCTGGATGCATGTTACGTTTCAAAAATATTTATTTATACATCGTAATATTATTAAAAAACAATAAGAATCTGGCTTTAGTTCTCACTAAATTTGGTTAATGGACAATATTTCCCACAATTGATCTAAACAAAGATCAAGAAAATAATTTTGGCGAGAATGTTTATGAAAAAAATATAAGCTAGGCAACGTTGCTATGAATCTATATTCGTTTATGCTTTTGTTATATCTAGTATAGAATGTTTGAAGAAATAATATCAAATACAAGTTTTATTTGAATATAAATTTACTATAGACATGTACCAACAAATCTTCGATACGACGTTTCGTGCCTTCACGAGGCAAACATAGAGGTTTTTAATGAGGATATGCTTATTTATTATAATTATTAGTCAATTTAAGCGATATAGCACACTTTTATCTCAAATAACTAACATCACTAATGATTATTCTTAAATACGTTTCTGTCGTGGATACTCGTTTTGATATTTTCAAAAAATGTTCTGAGAGCTTTTCTTTAAACATTACCTGGTGTTTTCGATATAAAAAAGAACTTTCTTAACCAACCAATGTAATGTCTCTCCATAATATAATCACCATTTTTCATTTTTGTCCTCGTATCTATTAAGGGTAAGAATATAATAATGCCATATACCATCTTACGAAAGTTGAATACTTTCGATAAAAATGAATTCTAGTTTCAATTTTATTATATATATTGTAAAAAACACATTTGACTGGAAATAATTTTATTTGCTAGTAAGTATCCGCTTTTATTACCATACATACTTGGTTCAGATAAGTAAACCTTTGGCCTTCTTTTATTAATTATACAATTAAACAAACAGATGGTTTTGTACGCATTTATGGTCTCATTGTAAAATATAATTTCTGAAAGTTGAAGGTAGCAACAAACTCCTCAAGTACATTTTTCCAGTCGCACTTTATGAATGAATTTATCATCCCAACAAATATTGATGTTAGTTATTTATTTCACGATTTACCTATCCATAACTTCCCACAGTGATAACAGAAACAGCCTATTTAAAACTATAGAACAAACTAATTATTTTTAAAAATGTTACGTATAAAAAATCCTGGAGAAGAACAATTTATATTTTCAACTGTAGTAGTTGTTGTCTTTTTTGTAACGTTATAACTATATTAAATATGACGCCTTGTATATATTTTTAATGGTATATATTTTTTGTATTGCACTTTAATAGGTTATAATTTCAAAAATATATGACTCATGCTTGATTTACCTACAACAGATTTGTGAATAAAATCATTTTGTTTAATTAGTACCAGTAGTAATATAAATATAATTAACTCAACAATGAACTTAGTTTTAACATTTCTATATTGTTTTGTGGTCAATCCAAAAAGTATTAATAGATAATACAATAAATAATATTTTCGATTATTATAACTATTGGCTCTGCGATGTAAAACCAAGACCGGTCCTGGGTTAGTTGGCACACTTACTACACAATGATAAAACTGACAATACGATTATAAGTAGGTATTTTAGTAGTAGTTGATATTTTTTTCTTTATTAGAAAGAGTCTTTTTATTTAATAGTATTATCCAAATTTTTGCATTGAATCGTAACTTTCAATACAAAGCCAATGAATATAATTATATTAAAAACAGATTATTTAAATATCTTTATTTCTGGTTTTGTTACAATTCTTTTGAATGGTCTTTTTTGTTTGATTTTAAAAACCCTTATTAAAGGTAAGTATGAGAGTGTTTTTACCGTTGTTGTGAGCATACCAAGAAATTTCAATGATGTGTAGTTGTTTTTGAGAATGATACAAAGGTACAATGATATAATATAGAATTAGGGAAATTGCAAATAAGGGTACTACTAATCGTTATTCCATTTATTCCCGTTATTGAAATGAAATAAATTCAAGTTTTTGAACATAATAAAATACTACTTTACCATAACCATTACAATAAATATGTATGTTAAATTTGATGTTCCTTATTTCAGGTAAGGCTGTTTTGGCAATCCTAGGCCAGAAATCACTAAGAAATAAACAAACATTTCAGAGAAAATATTAGTCAATTTAAAATATTGCCTACTACTGCTGTACCATTCCGCTACAAATATGATAAAGGTTCAGAAAGTGAATCGGTTAGGGAAAATTTGGACGAACTTAATAATCCAATTGAATGTTTCCTCACATCCACAAACATATTCAAATTGTGATTTTATTGCCCCGATTCATTCCATAAACATTGACATGACAGATAGTTCTATCAGTAAACATGAAGATGAAGAGTGGTTGAAAGAGTTACATAGTCTTCCATTTTGTTCTATGGGACTTGGAGCTAGGAAGCAGTCATTGCAAGAAGAAAATGAACGGTTGAGAAAGGAACTAACCAATGCTAGGAAAAAAGTCATTCAAATTAGGCAATAAAATACCTGTGGCAACTGGTATTAGACAAGGGGATAGCCCAAGCCCAATTCTGTTCAATATCGTAATGGACGAAAACATCAAAGAAGTAAAGCAAGCCGGGAGAGGATACCGAATGGGAGACAAAGAGATAAAAATAATATGCTGTGCTGATGACGCAGTAATCATCTCGGAAGACGAAGATAACCTACAGAAGCTCCTATATAAATTCCAAAAAATAGCGAACACGTACAACCTGCAAATATCCACAAAAAAACAAAATCTCTCACAATATCTAAAGAACTGAGAAGATGTAAACTAGCGATCTACGATCAGAACGTAGAACAAGTGATGTCCTTCAAATATCTAGGGGCAAACATAACAAGCGATAGAAATCTAAAGAAAGAAGTAAAAGCACAAACAACGAAGGCAGTATTAATATCAGGATACCTTAGAGATTTGGCGAAATAAATACATGAGCACAAAATGTAAAATTAGAATATATAAAACTTGCGTAAGGCTGGTCATGACATATGCAATAAAAACTAGAGCGGAGAACACAACCACTAAACCGCTCCTAAGAACAACAGAAATGCGAACTCTGAGATCAATAACAGGATATAAGTTACTCGATCGGAAGAGAAATGAATAAATAAGGGACATGTGCGATATTCAGGATGTAGGAAGATGGGCAAGGAGCCGCAGAAGAGAATGGAGAGACCATGTTGACAGAATGCCAAATGAACGGTTAGCAAAAATTGCAAAGGAAAAGAAACCAGACAAAACTCGACCTCCTGGACGATCACCTATAAGGTGGTATGGAAGCTGATCCTCAGCATGTCAACTACTCCTGGCAAACCCTTGATGAAAATACAGGACCTAGTCCTAACGTAAGAAGAAGAAGAAGACGTAAGATGAAATCCTCATGGTTACTATCTGAAAAGAAAACTGGCCTGTCATTATTTTATAAAGGACCTAAGATATACAGATATTTGCGACAAAAAGGGTTCATTTTACCAGCAATATCAACAGTGAAATCATGGGTTGCCAATTTCCATTGCAAATCTGGATTCAATAAAAAAATTTTTATGCACCTTACTTTAAAGGCGGTTACGATGCTGCCTTACGAGAAGAAATGTATTCTGATGTTGAAATGTCTATTAAGAGGAATCTTGAGTACGATATGAAAACAGATTCAGTTGAGGGTTTCGAAAATCTGGGCGAGTCTGGAAGAAAGCCTTTCCCTGCCAATGAAGCTCTAGTTCTCATGATCAGAGGAATTCAAGCAGCTGGAAAATTCCTATTGCCTACTTTGTATCGAATGGTGGGGTGTCATATGCTTCTTTATGGTGGATAATTACCAAGGCATTGGAAAAAACTTAGTTGGACAAAACTAGACACTATAGGCATAGTACGTGGTTTATCAACTACCAATCAGAAACTCATAAAGCATTTGGTGGTTAACAAAAGCCAACCTTATTTTTTTCATAATGAGAAAAACTTTTTACCATCAGATGACAATGAAGCATTCGCTTCATTAAATGTTGAAGAAGAAGAATTTCACCATGATATTACTTAATAGCTTCGACAAAGATATAGGGAAAATTTCAGATAATAAAATAATATTAAATTTGAAAAAGAAAATTGTTGGAAAAATAGAAAAAAATAGAAAAAATTCTTCCCGAGTGGTATGCAACAAATGCAATCTGTTGTATCAATATATTTTCAATTTATTATTGCGAACTCAGATCTCCAAATATTGTAATACTTTTTCAAGTTCATTAAAAACTAAACAGACCCTTTTTTTACAAACCAATACACAATCTTTTTTATGTCAACGTTTGGGTAGCGTTGATCCGGCTACCGTTATGAAGAATAGTGTTTTATAAAATTGTTGGTCCCAAGTTGACATTAATGAAAAAATTCTAAAACTAGAACATCAATAATACTATAAATTATTGATGTTCTATAACCTTCATGCTAAAAAAATATCATCTAGGTATCTTTAGAATTATAAGCAACAAATAGATTTAGTAAGTTCCGAATATCGACGACGGTATGTTTTCAAGAAAGGACATATTATATTGCACAATTGAAGAATTCTACAATGTCATTAATTGAATTATTAGTACGATAGTGTAATATGATACATTTAGTATATTTAATCTCGTTATGTTTAAAATATTAGTATAGTTAGAAATTTTTACAAGTTATTGTTTTTGATTTTATCAAACATATTAATACCGTTCGAAAGCGGAACAAAATCAAAAATATTTTTCCCAGGAAGAAAGGGGAAAATGGATAAATCACATAAATCAACTCAAAGAAAAAACATACAAAATAGCCAGGACTTATTTCTTCGCCTCTTCAAAATATCATCAAAATATGAATGTTTCAAAAATACATTCATGACAGAGGTTGTGAAATCGCAAATTCATATTATTTCAGTTACCAAAGGGAAGTATATATAATTTATATACTTTTTTGCAAGGATCCTTCTTTCTATCCCAAATTTAAGTGATTAACAGAATAATGAAAAATGATTTGTTTCATTTGCTAGTGCTACACGAATTCATTACAAATTTTTTTTATACATTTAAATTGGTGACCAATAATTAGTACAGATATTAAGTTTATTTTCGGTTCGAGATGAATATATGCTATAACATTATTAGAGACATGATATTTCAAAATACGCCCCATCTATCTATTGTAAAGATTCCTATCGAATAGGTAATTTGTATCACTTTCGTAATAAAAAGTAAATTTGGCAACAATGTAATGTCGGTTCGAATTTCGAAGATAAAGAAAACAACTATACTATTCTTTATAAAATACTACAAGCAACATGCGAAATGTATTCAACTTGTATGTATGTATTCTCACAGTCTTGTTGGAAACCACTTTTTTGTTTAAGCACCCATTTACTTTCTATGACCCTTTTTGTTCACGAGCCACGACACTTCTGACCTTGTATTATTTTCTTTAAACACTTTCATCTTCATATGTAATTTCCAGTTCTGTTTCAGTATAAAAACTCACATCATAGTCTCTCATCCTGGCTGCTTGTCTAATTTCTCTTCTTCTTATTCTTATTTTCTTGTATGATGATAGATTATTTTTCATTTCCGGAATGAAAACCACATCTCTATATATACCAACTTCATTTGTGTCAGAAAAATATATGCGATAACCCTATACCTACTGTATCGCTATAGCCTACAAAGATTCCCAAGAAACTTTTGGCATCTAGTTTCGTTCTTTTCTCTTTGTGAATGTGTACAGAACATTTTGCACCAAATTCTCTGTAAAATTTGATATCAAAGTTTCTTTTGAACAAAAGTTTATGTGGGGTATCTTTTATGTTCGAATTGCATCCAACTCTATTGAGAACAAAAAATGCTGCATTTAAGGCTCCTGCCAAAAGGTTTTTATCTAAGTTTTTACTGTGCAACATTGTTCTCATGTCTCTTTCCGTACGTCCATTCTTTTCTGGATTGTAAGGACATGTAGTCTCGTGTATCTTACTATCTAACAAGCATTTTAGATTTTTGTTGACAAATTCTAGGCCCTTGCCTGTTCGAAGTCTTTTTATATGACATCCTGTCTGATTTTTGGTCATTTCAATAAATTTCTTAAAATTATCGATAACTTCTGATTTTTGTTTTAAGTAAAATACAAATCTATAGCATGAAAACTCATCTTTAATTGTTAGAAAATACCTTATTTGTCCGAGTGATGCCTCTTTGTTTTCTTGCATATAGTACACACATGTTCCTGAAAAAACAAGAAACTTTGCAGGAAATCTCAGCAGTTCTGATTTCGATACACTGAAGAAGGCGAAGAAAAAATATGAATATTCTAAAAAATAGAGTGGCTCTTCAAAGAAAAGAGATTGAGCGACTCCATCAACCTGATCGAAGTCTAAAGTAAATTTTTCTATTTCTTTGAGTAACAATTTGGTGTTTGATGAACTTTGTTTGAGAGCAAAGTAACTTCCCTCTAGTCTCAAATAAAAGTTAATCTTCCAAAATTTATACAGCCAAACTTTTATTTTTAGGCTTCCATTCCAGGCAGCACTAATGAAATTTTGGAAAGAATGCTGAAAGCAAGAAGTGAAGAAAATATTCTCCAGAATTCAGGACGTTTGCTGTAACCTTAAGTTTCTATTCACCAAGAACATATAATTTTACTAGTAATACATACATACATACAATCATTACAGTACATTGTTACCATTCCAAAATGGTATTAAAGTGCGGATGATTCACCAAGCTAGAGCAAAGAAGCTTTATGTGCTCTAAAACCAAAATCCAAAAATTTTGTGACAGTGAAATTGTAAGTAATTTGATTTGGGATGAAATTTGCATTAAGAAGACGGATTAAATGAAGAGGAAAAGAAGACGGATTGAATGAAGAGGGAAAAAATTTACAGGATATGTGGACATTGGGACAAACGTGAATACTGACGAATTACCCGAAGGAAGGGACCTGTTGGGTACTTCTTTTTGCAAGGACTTTGTGGTAGCGAAAAAGCTGATTTTATAAAGAAGTGCCATGAATTTATGCGTGAAAGTTGGGTAAAAGTTTCGTCAATGATTTTTGATGGTGCCATGGCCAATTGGCAAAGGTTTAAATCTTTTTTTTGGTGAATAATATAAAGTTAAAATCATTACTCGGATGTTGAAATATTATAAGGAAAGCAGTAGTCAAAAACAAGATGAAAGTGATGTGAAGAAAAGCCATGACGAGGAAAATGATGTTGGAAGCAAAAAACAAGAAACAGAAAAGTCAGTAATGACAAAAACCATATTTCAAATTATCAGCAATGTACTTACGGTTCGGTTTTGCCTTCTTAGGGACTTCTCTTAAAAATTCTAGCCTAATAAAAATAAGTTTTGCATTGATATGTTTATTATTATAAATTATTAATAAATTTTTTGTCTCCACATTTGTTTTTGAATAAGAATAACTTTCAAGGTACTTACCATTTAACCAATCTAATCACTTTGTACAAATTAAACAATATATGTGCAAATCGAACTAAACGAGTAATGGAGAAATGTTCTGAAAAGTTTTGGTTGTATGTGACTTGGTTGAGATATTATAGATTATTTCATTTTCAAATAATCAGCAATGTACTTATTCGGTTCGGTTTTGCCATCTTTTAAAAATTCTAGCCTAATAAAAATAAGTTTTGCATTGAGATGTTTATTATTATCTATCCTACTTGCCTGGGGTCGTTCGTAATTGTTTTAAAAATTATCGATGGAGGTGAGATAGCGCAAGTATATAACTATAAATATCTAGGCCATGAAGTGAGGATAGCAAGAGATAACCAAACGTGTGAGATAAAGCGTCGAATACAGTTAGGATGGATAGCTTTTGGCAAATTGAGTAGTACCTTGAAATCAGACTTACCAATAAGCCTAAAGAGAAAAGTATATGAGCAGTGTGTTATACCTGTGATGTCCTATGGGGCAGAGACGCTTACCCTCACGAGACAAACTGCAGGAAAGATGAGAGTGGCGCAACGGACAATGGAAAGGGCAATGTTGGGAATTACGAGAAAGGATAGAATTACAAATGATAACATAAGAAGAAGAACAAACGTTAAGGACATTATTGAAATTATAGCCCAAAAGAAATGGAAATGGGCAGGCCATGTAGCCCGAATGACGGATAATAGATGGACGAAAAGAATATTGTAGTGAAGGCCAAGAATGGATAAGAGAAGTAGAGGCAGGCCGCCAACAAGTTGGAGTGACGATGTAAAGAAAATTGCAGGAAATTGGATACATACAGCTCAAGATAGAGATAGATGGTTTAAACTAGAGGAGGCCTATATCCAGCAGTGGATGGAAGATGGCTGATAGATGATGATGATGTTTATTATTATGAATTATTAATAAATTTTTTGTCTCATCACTTGTTTTTAAATAAGAACTTTCAAGGCACTTAACATTTAACCAATCTAATCACTTTGTACAAATTAAACATTATATGTGCAAATCGAACTAAACAAGTAATGAGAAATGTCCTGAAAAGTTTTGATTGTATATTACTTGGTTGAGATATTATAGATTATAATGGAGACTATCTAAAACGTTCAAATAAGATGTGAGAATGCTTATGGTTTCAAACGTAAATGAAAATGATTTTTTTTAACTTGATTTATACAATCATAAATAATTTCGAATTATATAAGTATGAAGAATTAGAAAATAGAGCCGAAGATACCTCCAATATTGATCTCTAAACCGAATGGATACAATTATGGAATGAACGTTTCATTGAATTGCATAGTGACAAATTGAAAAGAGTCAAATGAGCATTAAGAAAACGAATGGCAATACCAATACTGACAATTCCAGATCAGATAATACTTCGAATGGCTAATGAAGATGATGATAGAAAACAAAAGGGGAAAAGTGTTGATTATTTCATAAAGTACGCGAGGACAATTTTTGTGCTGCATTTACTACTACCTGCTGCTACCACCACACTCACTATTATACTGTCTGACGCCGGTTTCGATGTTCTCTAGTTTCTATGTGATTTGTACATAACAAAAAATATTACTGCGTATACTTTGATATCAGGTGGTTATTTGTTTGAATTAGATACAAAAAACTACAGGAAGAGGTGATTTATAAGATATTAACTGTTTTTTGTATTTGTAATAACTGCAAATGATCAAAGGATTATTTCTTAAAGGAAAGACTATCATTACTCTGACTGAATTAGAACAACTTTCAAATTCAGTTTTAAGTTCAATAATTACTCATCTTGTACTGGATACTGTGCACAATTTGAAATTATTATTATTATAATTATTTTCTAGTTTATGCTCTTTGAAAAATAGCAAATGAATTTTCTCCAATTTTTTCGATAATAATATAATGGGATTCGCATAGAACTGCTTTTGTTACTTGCCATTTTTCTTAATTAAAAAGTATCTAATAATGAAAAATCACATTGTTAACAGCAGTTAATTTGAAATTAGAATTTTCTCTTTATAGAAAAATTGTTTCTGATTTGGTATAATATGTTCGTTTCTATTAATGATCTTCGCACAGATAATTTTGTAATCCATTTACTTAACAAACTTTTCTATCTTGATTAAACTTTTCAATGAATATGTAACTAACTCCTAATTTTAATGTACCAACATGGATTTTAAATATAATTATAGAATTATTGATGTCATTGAATTTGAAGAAAATCTGTCAGGTTTTGATTTACAAACACTTTTTATAATTTTTTTAAGATTTATACATTATAGAAATGCATAACTCAATAAATAACTTGATATTAATGAATATGCAAGAGCCAGGAAGTGTAGAAAAAGACAGAATATGTGTATTGAAGCCAGTCCTTTATCAAGTGGATTTGAGGATAACTTTGCGAATGAAGAGGTAAGATGAAAATACCAATTTTAAATATAGTAATGTCTTAATTTGTCTGTAGGAAAATGTTGCATCTGGCGATCTGATAGAAAAAACCAATCGCAATCAAGCAGAATCAGAAAATAGAGATATAAAGTTTTGGATAGGTTTAGAAGAGGAAGAATATACTTTTGAGGACATCATTAAAACAGTTACTGAAATTTTAAAATATAAGGATGCAGAAAAAAATAAATTAATAAATAAATATATTAATGCAGCTGAATGTTCTTGAATTTAGGTCTCTTCTGTCTTAAAATTAGTTTTTTTTGTTAATTTAAAAAAAGGTTCGACGTTGTGACTTTTCTTTGAGCCTTTATCAAAATATGCTACTGAGAATTTGCTTATATATATATATATATATATATATATATATATATATATATATATATATATATATATATATATATATATATATTGATTTATAGATGAAATCAACTTAGAACTTTGTTCTTATAAGAAAAATTAATTTTTCCTTATTAGATTCCGTTTCAAGAATTAGTATATGTCTTTACTCAACCTCTAGACAGAACTAAATTTGTTTATTCCAAAGAAGTTCTGTGTATATTTTTGGATTTAGCTTTACTTCGTTTGTTTTATATGTATGTTTTAATACAATTTCAATGTTGTTCTATTTTATACTGTTCACTCCTTTATTGTATAAGCAGCTTGACAATTGTTGTCTCTATCGACTTGGGCTCCCCTGTGGTGGTTATTCCAATACCCGAAGGGAGTGTCCCACATACTTTTTACATACACACAATAGTATGATTGAATCAATTTATTATTTTGAAAATGAGGTGACACCTCCAGAAATATTGAAGAAAATTTACTGGATGATCGTCGAGTGAAAGTGCGCTAGCTAGCAGACATAGTAGGCATTGCAAAAAGTGTGGCACACTCCATCGAGTATTTGGCAATATTTGAAATAGAGCCGTTCCATAATCATAGATGGAAAGTGGGTATATCACTTCACACCAGAAACAGAACACTAAAAACAATGGACTGAAAAGGGAGGCTCCAAATAAGACAAAGGCCGTTTCATATGTAGACAAGTTCATGGCATCGGTTTTTAGGGATGCGAGTGAGATAATTTTCATTGACTATCTTGAAAAAGGAGAAACTATCAAGCTGAGTATAATGCGAACTTACGTTTTAGTTGGAAAACCAAGCAAAACGGCGGATTTTTGCTAAGAAGAAAGTGTTATTCAATCAAGACAATGTATCCGTTATTGCAATGGCGAAAATTAATTAATTAAAGTTTAAATTGTTACCTCATTCACCCTATTCGCCAGATTAAGCTCCCTGCGATTATTTTCTGACCCCAGACTTGAAAAAAAGGTTTGGTAGTCGAGCAATGAAGAGGTAATGTCCACATTATATGGAGCTAAAAGGACCTTGAAAAATAAATATATTTTTTTTCCAAAATTTTTGTGTTTTCTTTGTTAAGCTAGGTACTTCTGGAACCATCCTAGTATACTGAAAATGGATACATGGGATAATTTTCATACGTCATGCTTAGTAATAATCTGTTTCAGGCTCCCGGCTTTGTAGGCATAAATGAATCTGTTTATATTATGGGCAGAAAACCAACCAAAAATTCCCAATTGAATCCCGATTCTTCACAGAATAAAAATGGCAGAACCAAGTAAGTGATTATAACACTCTGCAAAAAATATTTATTTATGTATTACGGATGACAAATAACCTATTATAGCCGACCGTGCAAATTGAGATACAGCCGAGACAAACAGACAGTTTTTCTCCGGGATGCTTGTTACATTTTTTCGTCGACCTGTATATGATTATGTTAGTATTTCCGGAACGATGGTGATATTCATATATACACACTGTTAACACTACACGAAATCTCACAATTACACTGTCTGGAATGTAAACTGTTCACTCAGTCGTGAAGACGAAAACTTGATTATCGAAACACGCATCAGACAGAGTAATTTAAGAGTTAGTGCAAACAGTGTGTCATGTAATTTCTTTGGAAGTAATGACATAATTGAAAGTTAAACGGTTTTCCTCTGGGAATTATCACGTTTTGACAAAACTACTTTTATATAGTGTGGTTTCCAAGTTTTAGATGAATCTACACTTGAGTAATTCTATCTTGTTCCAATAATTACCATGTTTTGACTTAAGAAGCTGCAGTTTGATGAATGGTGTCCGTTACCAAACTAGGCATAAATAAGTGGTACAAAACAGCTTTTCTATTTCAAACGGCCCCACTATATAACCAGAATTCACCTTTAACCACCTTTCTATTTCTTGTTTGGACTAAGTGGTCTTAGCGCCAAAAATAAAACATATGATTGGATACGAACTTATCGCACTTACTTTTTGCATACTTCAGTACTGGATAATAAACATGACTGCTGTGTCCATCCAGAACTAATGAAATTCGATTTTGGATCTGTGTCAATCCAGAAGTATAAATTCTATTATTCTTATCGAGTAACTGTTTATATTTTTCCTATAACAAGTGGATATTAAAATTCAATTAAATTTGAGCAAAAATGTTTATTTTATTTTAGTTACATACATACTTACACCTAGCTAGCAGCTATGATTCCCATTATCAATAAACACTGAATAAATTGTAATGTTTCTCTAATTTATTTAAAGTGTTTTTAACAGTGGGGTGACTCAATATATACGATGGTGTTTACTTACTCAATTTATTTATACATTAACACCAAATTCACTAAACTATGCCCTAAGACTATTTGATCTCCAGCATCTTAGCAAAAATAAAAGGTGAAGCAGTCATAAACATTTCTTCTTGTACGATAAGAACTTGGGAAAATCTAAAAGATGCACTTCTTAATACTTACGCTGACAAAAGAAATATTTACACTTTAAATATATGACTTTCAGAAATGAAACAAGGTAATGAAACGCCTTTCGAATTTTATAATAGAATTCAACATTTATTAAATCTTCAAATTTCTTATTTCACGACACATTCTAATGTTAGTAAACATTTAATTTTGAGTAATTACTTTAAAAATTTGGCTCTCAGAGTATTGCTAAAAAGAACCTTTGGGCACATTAATGTGTACGAAAAATCCAGAAAATTTGAATATTGCTTTAAATGTTCTTACAAATGATTTTCAAGTTTATATGACCCACAATAATCATCCGAAAAATGTTTTTTCATCCTTGAATACGCAAAATAATTCACATAAAAATAAAACCAATTTCCAAATTAATGTAGCATATAAGCAGCCACCTCCTAGGCAAAATTTTATGCCGAATTATCAATATACTAATCGAAATTCCGCATCAAACCCGCAAAATCGTCCATCAACTTCTTATATCCCTTCTAATAGGAATAATACAAACTTTTCTAATAATGGTCCAAATCCAACTCTAATGAGAATGTCTACAAGAAATACATCTAGACCCCAACCTCAAAATTATCAAAATAGGTTCCAACACAATCCTAATCAACAGAAATTTTATCTCGGAAGAAATCCATAATATAGACGATACTGATTGCACTAATGATGAATCCGATAATTTTTTAGAGTCACCAGCCTCGGAACCAAACCAAACATTATCGAATTGTTAAACTTAAATAATTCAGAAAGCGTGTTACCCTATATAATTTTTCCAGAACAGAATCTTAAAGTTTTAATCGATACTGGTAGCACAAGATCCTTTGTGACACCAGCAGTTGCTGAGAAATATTTCAAAAAATCTTATGTCAAAAGACCCTTCCATGTAAAATCTGCCTTTGGTAGCAGTCAACAAAATTTCTGCACACTCATTCCAATCACTAAAATGTTTATTTATAGGAAACCGCTCAATTTAGAATATTGCGTATTCAAATTTCACGATCATTTTGATTGTTTGTTAGGATTGGATAATTTAAAAATACTTAATGCAATTATCGATTTAAATAATAATTTGCTTATGACTCCTTATAGTCAAATTAAATTGAATTACTTTGACATTAAAACTGGATCCACGAATTGTATAGTAGTGCCTCCACGTTGTGAACAAGTGATTAAATTAAATATTGAAAATGTAAAAAATGGTAATGTAATTATACACCATATACACGAATTGGAAAATTAGAAATCCCTGAATGTTTAACAAAAGTTGAAAATAATATAGCTTTATGTACAATTTTATATCCTTCAGAATCCAACTTTCGAGTAGATTTATGCCCTTCTATTAGTGTTGAGACATTCGATAAATACGAACAAACTCTCAACCCAAATTTTAATGAAATTTATTGGGAAAATGTTAAATTTGATGTTTCGAAAGTTAGAACCGAACACATGAATTCCGAAGAGGAACAATCTGCATTAAAATTAATTCAAGAGTATAGTGATATTTTTCATGTTGAAGGAAATCAGCTCACCTTCACAAGTAAAATAAAACATCACATTAAAACTTCTAATGAAATACCTATTTATTCAAAATCATACAGGTATCCTGAGATTCACCGAACGGAAATTCAAAATCAAATACGAAAAATGTTAAGTGATAATATTATTAGACCATTCAATTCTCCATGGTCTAGCAACATTTGGATAGTCCCAAAGAAGCTACTGAATGAGATCACAATTGGAGATCGATATCCATTGCCAGATATCACAACGTTACTAGATAAGCTTGGAATATGTCAATATTTCACAACGTTAGATCTCGCTTCTGGTCCTATCCTAATGGGCATACAGAACGAAAAATGTTTGGTGTACCTTGATGGTATAATTGTGTTCAGTACCAGTTTACAAGAACACATCTCAAATTTAAAAGAAGTATTCAATAGATTAAGAGAGTCTAATTTTAAATTACAAATTGATAAATGCGAATTCTTGCGAAAAGAACTAGCATATCTGGGAAATATTGTCACGTCAGAAGGTGTAAAACCAGATAAAATTTTAGCAATTCAAAAATTTTCAATACCAAAAAATTCAAAACAATTAAAAGGTTTCCTTGGCCTGCTAGGGTATTACCGAAAATTTATAAAAGATTTTTCAAAATTAACTAAACCATTAACTATTAGACTGAAAAAAGATGCAATTATTAATGTAAACGATTCAGATTACGTCAGATGCCAGCAATTATGCTTTAGGTGCTGTTCTAAGTCAAGGCAAAATAGGCTCTGATTTACCTGTGGCTTACGCCATCAGAACCCTAAATGATTCAGAATGCAACTATTCTGTAATCGAGAAACTTCTTCCCATGGTTGGGCAACCAAATACTTCCGCCCCTATCTTTTTGGCAGAAAATTTACAATAATTACCGATCATATATCACTCCAGTGGTTATTTTCACTTAAAGATCCAAGTTCAAAACTTGTTAGATGGCGCTTGAAACTTGAGGAATATGATTATGATATCGTATTAGAAACGCATAAAATTAAAATTCGTTTCATAAGTTCTCAACATCCAGAATCGAATGGAATTGCTGAAAGATTCCACTCTACGATTATTGAACACGTCAGACTATTGAATAATCAAAAGGATTTTAAAAATGAGACTATTGAAAATAAAATACTTTACGCATTATTAGCCTATAATAATAGCGTTCATTCTGCAACAAAATTGTAACCAAACGAAATAATTACCGGACACATAAACAGTAACACAACTTTCGTTATAGAAATTGATCAACTAGTAGTTAATAATTATATACAAAATCATAAAGATAGAATAAAAATTTTATACTCGAATTTAAATCAAAAATTACAGGAAAACAAATCAAAAGTAATCTCTAAAGCAAATAAAAGCCGTGAAGAATTACCAGATACACTACCCACTAAAGTGTACGTACGTAATAAACAGGCACAAGGTAAAACCAAAAATAAATATAAAAGTGAAGAAATCAAAAGCAAAAATACCCGACTAAAAACAGCTAAAATCGCTACTAGACACAAAAATACTTCAGAAAATATTCATCTTTCAAACATAATACGTCCTAAAAAGACTCCTTATAAATTTATTTTAGGTTCGTCACCGTCGGAGACGCAACAGTCAATATAAAAGATGTTACCTATAATTTGGGAATACTTCCCATAAATCTTGGATATGCCAAGCTACAGAAAACCAGTCATACCTTTGTTCATTTTTATAATTTAAGTCCACTACTCGTAGAATATAAGTTAAGAAGTTAAGTATACAATATAATCACGCTAAAAATGATATGTCTAATAATACATTTTTTCATTCTGAAACAGAAAATATTGTAAATATAATAGAGTACACTAGGAATAGTATAGAAGAAAAATTTGATAACATTAATATTCATTCTACCTTAGATAGTCCAAAGAGAGGGTTCATTAACGGTCTTGGATCAATAGTAAAAACAATTACAGGAAACTTGGATTCTGAAGATGGAGAAAGAATTAATTCAATTATGGAAGATTTAAAACAAAACCAAGAAAACTTGCAAAATCAATAATAAGAATGCAATATTCTGTTAGTCGCCAAATAATTGATAATTTTAATAAGACAATTCAGGACATTCAGTATAATGAAAAATTATTAAAAACGAAAATATTTGAGATAAGAGATATTCTAGATTTTCAAGCAAATGCGGAAAATATTAAATATTTAAAAGAGTTATTCAACGAACTTATTATCACATTCAATGTAATTCAAGACATATTAGAAACGGAAATCTCACGATTTATTTGTAGAGTTGCAAAAAGTGCATTATTACTACCAAGCGGAATTACCCTTGAAATTAAAACTTAAAAATATTTTAGAATTTGAAGCCGTCATAGACGTAGTTTGTAAAGTAGAAAATAATCAAACACAATATTTTTTATCGATACACATTTACTATGATATTTTATTTAATCTTTTTTATGTGTTACCTATACTTACAGAAATTGAATCAGAATAACATTAATACCTAATTCAAAATTTTTACTTAAATCAAATAAAGTCATTAAACCTCTAAATGACATTTGTACTCGCGGCAATATTTTTCAATGTCTTAATTATTCCGGAGATAAATCAATTTTTGCCAATATTTCCCGTAGAAGAAAAATTAATCATAAAATGTAAGCAAGAAACTGAAGTGAGAACTCTTAAAGGCATTCATTTAATAGAAAATTCATCATGTAAAATTATATTTAGGAACCAAGAGTTATTATTTCAAAAAAAAAAACGTTTGGACAACCTTTTGTAATAAATGAATATATATATATATATATATATATATATATATATATATATATATATATATATATATATACATATATACATATATACTTATATATATATATATATATATGTATATATATATATATATATATATATATACATATATACTTATATATATATACGAGACTAACTAGAGTTGTATTTGGACCATTTCGACGAAATTATAAGTTACATGTTTTGCGAAATTTATCAATGCAATGGTGATAACAATGTAACGACTTTTTTGTGGTTACTGAGCAGCTAGATTTTTTTCATTCTCGCTCCACCATAATAGCTAAGGGAATTAAATTAGCAACCCAAATTTTAAGCAAAATACAACAGGTAAGAAGTGAGAGCACTTTACAAAGTATTGGTGAAGCCATGGCTAAGTTCAAGGGCAGGAGTTCTCTGAAACAGTACCTCCCTTTGAAACCTAGAAAGCGAGGAATAAAAATATGGGAACGCTGTGATTCCAAAACAGGCTACACATATGATTTCAATATTTATTGTGGAAAGTATGCCAACAGAGATACTGAATCCACTCTTGGAGAATCAGTCGTCACGAAGCTTTCGTCTTCAATAAAAGATCCAGAGGTTAGTTTATGTTTTGATCGTTTTTTCACGTCGACGAAATTAATAAACAACTTTCCATTTGCTTGTGTTGGCAGAGTGATTGGCAATCGCAGGAACATGCCTAGAAAAGAAACAGGGGTGAAGCTGACTTTGTCCATAATCAATTTGGTACTACGGCGGTTTTGTGGAAAGATACAAAATGTCATGGAAATGATATGACCTTTGTGAACAGAAAAGAAAAAGATAGCATTTAAAAGGAAATTCCTTGCCCTGAAATTGTGGCCAATAACAATAAGTTCATTTGACCAATTAATTGGTATTTATGACATGGATCGCAAGTCTTTGAAGTGGTAGAAAAAAATTTTTCACCGTTTGCTTATGATCAGTGCGGTAAATGCATGGATTATTTGGAGATAAAGAGATCATAAGAAAATTTCATTCCTGGATTTTTGGTTCCACTTGCGGAGGCAATGATTTCTGAAGCTCAAAAAATTGCCAAGGTTGTTAGAAAACGCCAATAAGGCAGACCAACAAAATCACCCAAAAAGTAATGAATGTTGGGGATCATCTTCCTTATGAAAGACCAGCTCGTAGGAGATGTCACAGTTGTGGAAAAAAATAAGAGAGAAAAACGCACAACCTTCTGCTCAGCTTGCAATGTTCCTCTGTGCAAAAATTGTTTTTCTAGTTTTCATACATATAAATTTGTTGTAAAGAAAATATGGTTCAAATATGTCTCGCAAAAAGTTTCCACTGAGATCTATGTGTCCCTCTACCCCCCAGCTATCCCCTTGAAATAAAAAATTAATCAACAATTTTTCCATACCATTTGAGTGTTGAATAGCTCATTAAGCTGTTGACTACCGTAACAGAAATTTTAATTTTCTCCACAATTATCAAATTTGGAATGGAACAACCTATATACTATTGAATATTTTACATCTTCTCTATTAGATTACACGTATAACCGGTTTTTTATTGATCCCTGAAAACGGCTTAAGAAATCGTCAAAAACATTTCAATGTTCTGGTCTATCGGCTTTCAATATATGGAACAAGTTACCGGTTAACCTATCGTCTACAACTTTGGTTGAAATGTACCTTTTAATAACAATGTTCAATTCTCCGTCCGACCAAGCAATATACTGTTTACGTTATAGTGAACATTGATTAAATCGGGCTGAGACTTCGACGAGTGAACAAGTGCGACAGTGAAGTGAAGTGAAAGCGGACTCGGGTATTCAGGTGAGACCCTGATTAAACTTTCTTTTCTTTCCAGGTAGCTGTGCTTTGACACAGCCTTTTATTTATAATGCTAAAAAACATTTCTGCATGAAAGAATTGTGTTTGTCAACACAAATTTGATTGTGCGGAATTTATCCGTTTTTCGAAACAGCCGTACTTATCAGTACGGCTTAAACTTTTCTTTTAGGTAACTTTAGGTACCAAATCAAAATAGGAAAACCGGGACAGAGAGCAACAGGCATGGAGCCTAAAAACTCTAAGAATAGGGAGAAAACTGAGTTATCCAAAATCATAATTCAGCAAAAAGCTGATTATGAAGCGCTGACAGAGAAGATGGGACAGCAAGTCAAATCCCTCGAAGAGAGAATGAAAAATTACGAACAAACGATAATCGATAAAGACAAGCAAATTGAGTACTTAGAGCTCAAAGTTAGAGTACTGGATGACGAAAACGACACATTGGTAGAAGAATTAAGAAAGAAGCTAACCCAATGAGATGAGATGAAAACTCAAGAAAAAATAACACAAATCGAAGACTGCCCTATGGAAGGAGACTTCACGGAAGTAAAGAACAAAAAAAAAAGGAAGAAAGCAGATAAACAATCCTCAGATGAAAAAGAAGAAACATCAACGGACAAACAAATCCAAGAAGAATTGGAGAAGATAAAACGTGATGAACAAAGGAAACAGACAAAACCGGAGAGAAGGCCACCTCCGATAATTCTAAAATCCCCACTGATGTGGACAGCACTACGCAAACAGCTAGTGCAAAGAAAAATCGATGCCCAGTGTAAAATGGGAATACACACGGGCAAAATAACGACGGCGACTAAAGACTACTTTAACAAGATGAAGATGCTCCTGAGCGAGTACAAGGAGATTGAGTGGTATACATACCTACTCAATGAAGAAAAGGAGAGGAAGCTTGTCATAAAAGGACTTGCTGTTAACACCCCAGTGTCGGAGGTAGAGGAGGAATTGAAGGAAAATGGACTTAGACCGAAGAAAGTATGGCAGTTGCCAAGCCGTACACAAAGAAATCAGGACAACACACGAAAACTACTACCTATATACATGGTAGTAATAGAACCTAAAGAAGAACCAACTTATAAGAAGTTGAGATACCTCTGCCACACAAAAATAAGTGTGGTAGAACAAAAAAGGCACGACGGACCTGTACAATGTTACAGGTGTCAGGGATTCCATCACGGACAAAGCACGTGCAACATGGACGTGCACTGCGTGAGATGCGCGGGAGCGCATAGAGCGGCGGAATGCACGCTCACGCTCACGGAAAAACCGAATTGCAGGAACTGCGGGGGAGAACACCCCGCAAACTACAAGGGGTGCCCGAAACAGCCGAAAAAGACGGAGAACAGCCAAGCTAGGAACGCTACGCAAACAGGACGCGCTTACGCACAAGCTGCGAAGAAAACGACAGAAGAAAAAACACCAGAGCTACTGAGTATGTTGCAGAACATGCAAACACTCTTAGCAACACTCATTGCCCAACAAAAATATCACAAGAGGACACCCCCCGACACGGTAATTCTGCATTTCACAAGGAAATGTAGAGTTATACATCGGGGACAGCTATAGAGAAGGCGAAGGACCACTCGGATTAGATCTTTTCCTATCGGCAGGAGGTAGGAAGAGGTTTACCCGAGGCCGCGAAACACACACACACACGAAGACGTCCAGAACAAGAAGCCAAGAGTGTATAGCCAACAGGCTAATCTCTTAATAAAAAGATAAGACATCCCAGAATCTCCCATAGACCTAAGGGGAGAGGAGGGATTCTACACGCGAAACTGCGACGTGAAAGAGGATGTGGACCTGTCGGAATTGACAGGGGGTGGTTGGAATGTTCTTCTTCGCACCCACTCGTGGATTTATCCGGGGGTGGATGCCTAGAGGGACGGGCTCGTCTCAAGGGAAATGTGTGTGTGTATTGATTAAATCTTAGTCAGCCTCAAATGCCAAAAATGTTGAGATGTCACGTTCAAACGCTAAATCTGGAAATTCAATAAAGATAAAGGTACATAACACCAGTTGCAATTTCTCAGCTGAGTATTCGAAAAGAAAGGCAAACTTTGGTAAAGAAATAAATGGATCGAATAAGGACATTACTTTCCACGAAAAAAAATTGAAAAGACGAAACAAATGGGAAACCTAAATAATACCGACCGGAATGACGACAAAACTGGACAAACGTATGATAATCCCGCAAGGAAAATAAGTTACCTGAAGACAGTTATCGAGAGATACAGAAGGTTGTAAGCCTCATATCTCACCTTTACGATTTTTGACTAGCTAGATGCAAAGATGAAATAAATGATGTTGTTGTTAATATTTATATCATATCAATATGCAATTTATTTCTATTGTTCCATATTAAGTTTATTAAAAAAATCTATATCTGTATAATTCGTATTGCTAATTTTTTCAATTGTAATCAAAATGTATTTATAATTCCTGTTACATTCCATTTGTTTTTATTTGATGTCCATGTTTCAACTCTCAAACAAAAAAAATTATGGGCGTTAGCAAAGAAAACAAATCTAAAACGTTGGAAAATTAATAAAAATAAAAAAGCAAAAATTCGTAAGCAAATTATCCTTCAAATGGTTTCTATGTATTTTTCGTTTATCAACTTTGCACTTGAATAGAAAATAGCTAAAATTTTTCTAATTTCACTTTGACTGGAAAGAAAAAATGGAAGAAACAGTTTTCATTGCAAAATCCTAAGAATGAGTGCTAGGAAACATTTATCTGAATCTCGTTTTAGGCTAGGATTCTCAATCAACTGATAGGTGATCTTCTTCAGGTTATAGTTTCGTGAAATCTGAAACATTGGAACATTATTTAACATTAATTGAAGCTAATGATGCTTCAAGATATAAAAAGCAATTAACCCTTCTCACCACAAATGTTGTTTATCAAGGTTTCTTTGTCCCCCGAAAAGGGTTTCCTTGACACTATTCAACAACAATCATATATGAAGGAAAATAAGCTATATTGTACTAAGTCAACTTCATCAGTTGGTATGTTACCTAAATGTTCCTTGAGAGCGCCAGAAAATTAAAAAATCTTGCCATTTCTTATTGGTTTGCTGAATTTAAACGTGGTCGTACAGACACCGATCAAGGTGAACGTTGTGGTCGTCCAATTGAGATGATTACTCCAGAAAACATCAAAAAAGTCCACATATTAGTTCTATCTAATCGTAAAATGAAAAAAATTATTACAAAGTGGATGCCGCGTTTTTGGGTGAGCCAAGTCCGAGGCATCCAAAGGTCCAATAGATAGCTGGAAAGTATTTTGGAATGCGCATGGAATATTGTTCATCGACTATCTCCAAAATGGAGATCGTTCGACTACAAAAATCAAGGAAAAGTCGCAGAAAAAACCAATGTTCTACCAAGAGAATGTACCGATTTAGAAGTCGATGGCAACTATGGTTAAATTGAACGAATTACACTTTGAATTGGTTCATCATCCACCGTATAGTCTAGAGTCTAGACTGTTTCGAGGTAAAAGACAAATTCTTCTACAAGAACGGCACGGAGAAGTTAGAGAAGCTTTGGAATTATTGTATTGCTCTTGAAGAATATTACATTTTTGAATAATATCGATTTTTGGCAAAAAATGTGTTTTTCTTAGTTGGTCACACGCTTACGGATTTTCCTTATATTTTTTATCTTCTAATTCATCAACTGATAGATAAGGAAAACATCTCCTTATTAACATTAATTTAAAAATACATAGCCTTTCCATCGAATTATGACATCGATGTTTGAGAATGTTTTAGAACTTGAAAATATCACTTGATTGTTATCTTAAATCCCATATATTTGAAAGTTAACTTTACATATTGGATTTACTGGATACCTAATAAGTCTGTTTAAAATAAATTTCTACTGATTTACTCAAATGTAGAATTACTAAACTATTGACAAAATGAACACACTTTATAGTCTCACGCTACACCAACATTTCCCTTGCACTAACAATTGGGATTAAAACTATGATAATTTTTATAATTATAGTGAAATTACTCAATTTGTATCTAAAAACAATCCGAAATTAGATCAAATGCTTCATTCATTATTAAATATTTGAATCCATTGTTTGTTTGATAATCTAATTACACTGTTGTTGGAACGTACACTATTATAACAATTTTTAGTTCTCCGTCCGGCCAAATACTACGGGACTAACGTTACTATGAATTATCAAATCATAAACAGTGTACATATGTCAAAAAAAGCAAAGTTACTTCCAAACGTTGAATCTGACATTTCACCAAAGATGAATACCACCAATTGCAATGTTTCATCTGAGTTTTCTCAACAAAATGCAGAGCATGGTAAAAAGATAAATAGATCGAATGAAGAAATTATTCCTCAAGAAAACAAATTTAATAAGACGGAACAAATGGAAAACAGAACTGGAAAATCATATCATAATCACGCAGATGATGAGGTAGATTCAGACAATCTACAAGCGATTATGAAGGTTACGAAACTCATGAAACACATTTGCGATTATGCACGATTAATATACAAGGATTAAGGACACAAGTTGTTACAAAGATACAGAACGAAATATCAATGATGTAGAAATACAAAATTATTGCTTTTGTTCCATTTAAACTTATATTATTTTTATTCATAGTTTTGGTTTTTCTTATAAACGAATTGTTAATAAAGTTACTGTGACATTTAATGTGTTTTCATTCAAACAACGTAACATAAAAGTCTGATTGTTGGTAACTTAAAAACATTTTTGACTAAGAAACAATATGAAGTACTTGAAATGTATTTTTATAATTTTGAACTTTTTACTAAATTACTAGGTATAACATTTTTTCGATACTGGTTTTTGTAGCTCATTTTGCAGATTATAACTTCTAAATAAAGAAGAATGGCAACGATTTCTCTATCCTCCGCGGTTCAAGCTCTATTCTGCGCATTCTCAAGCATGCGTACTGTAGACAAAGTGTCGCGAACGAGAGAAAAAATGAATATTGTCCATATAGGAGTATTACATACATGTATATGAAATGGACACATATTATACGATCTATCGTAATACAGGTTGTACTACACCAAATTCCAGCTAATGAGAAGTTTAAGTTGTTAGTGAATATTTACAATTGTGAAGTAGAAAAAAGAACAGTAATTTTAATTCGACAATCTCTTAATAATTATGAACTCGTGGTTGAGTTACCCTAAGAAAACTTCAATAATTGGAAGTTTAGGTTTGAAGTGAAATAGAAACAAGTGGCTGTTGCATTGGAGATAGCAGTAGAGCACTTCGAAACATATTGGAAGAAAAAGTTATCAACCCTTAATTGCACAACAAATAAATTAGATCATTTATAGAATTTTTCTTGTTCTGGTTGATTCTTGATAATGATAACAAAAAGAGTTCTCACTACCAATTTTGAGAAAGATTCAACAACTCCAAGCTAAATACAAAAACTTGTAGAAAGAAGCAAAGACTAAGTTATTTGATGTTTTGCATGTGACCCATTGTGTTTTGCAGACTAAATCTACTGTAGTGTCAGGCAGCAAAAGCAAGGGAAAATTACAGCTAGAAAAATGTATCGATTCTTATAATGTGTACTTTAGTGAATACAGTATTCATGTAAATGTCTCTGAACCAACAACTTATATCAATAGCCAATCCACTGATAGAAGTAAAAAAATTTGAAAAAAAAATATTAATGGAAGAGGAAACTGAAATTATGGAAAGAAATGAAGCACGTTCGAGTAGCACAGTAGATTTTTCTAAATCTTCAAATTAAAAGATTTAAATTCTTAATTGATTGTTTTATTTTTATCATGTATTATATTTCCACAACTTCTTATTTCTTAGACCTTTTTATATATTTTTCGTGATAATTTTTTTGGATTTTTGTTTATAATAACATGTTACCTCCGTCAATTTGCATAATTATATTAATCAGTAAATCGCCTACATCATGAATATAAAAATAAAAAAATAAATATTGTATTAAAATTAATGAAATAGAACTCAAAATTTGTTTATGAACCATTAAAAGAATCCTTTACTATATTTATTTACAGAAACGTTATTTATTATTATTTTCTGTCAACTGTCTTAATAATTCTACTACCGCGTTCCCTACGCTGGGAAATCGTACCGGCTAGACAACAAACAGCGCAGCCACGTTCCACATCAAGATATGCTGCAATAGGAAAATATTATTTCTAGATATGGTTTACAAATAAAGAACAAAAAAACTATCAATGATAAAGAATATTGTGGATTAGGGAAAGGTGTGCTGGTGAAAATAATTAAAGATGTTAATATTTGGAAGATTGTCTTTTATTTAAACTAGAGTTTTTGAGTTGTTATTACAAGTTTAAGTATCAGAAAAAATTAACTACATACAATTATTGAATATTCTAGATCTGTATGTTATATTCTATTGCAACATATTTGGATACGGTAGGTGGCTGTCCTGCTTGTGGCCTACCCTATAAGCTGAAGTAATACTCAACGTAGGAAACGTTGACAGATATCAAGAATAAGATGCACTAGCGTAGGTCTAAATAACGTTTATCTTTTATTTTATTTTCACAATTCGGTACATGTTGTTTCTCTTTTTAACGATACGTATTGGAAGAGGACAGTGTAATGCCAACCCTTCAACGTCTTAAAGAAGCCACTTTGTTTCATTAGCAGTTTAAATGTGAAATACCTATGTTAATCATAGAATTATCTCTGCTGGTTTTACAAATTATTTAGCATACCAAAATTATAAAATCACATATTTCAACGCCAATGTGTGAATATCGAGTTTCTTCGTGGAAGCGGTAATAAACTACTGTGGATAGGTATATCATATTTGACTTTGAAAAAAGTTTAAAGAAGATCGAAAAGTAATATCTGGAATCTGTAGGCTGAATTCAATATATGAAAAGATTTTTAATTATACTTTGATTATAGCAAAAAGTGAAATTTGTGCATTGTGCTTTTTGCATATTTAATCATTTTATCGACGTTATAAAATCCTCCTCAGTTGAAATATCAGAAATTCAGATTAAACATATCATCGGGATATTCTTTCGATTTCTTAGTATCCACGTATCATTCAAAAGAGTTTTTGGAGTAAAATATATGATCATCAGTAATCAAGGATTATGTCTAAGTAGAGGTCACACGGTTCGTCAACGGATTGGCGGAAGACTTCTTCGACTTAGAAATACAAGAGCACCGTCTACAGAAGTGTGTTGAAAAAAAATGGAGAATATGTTGAGAAAGAAACAAAAGTTAGACTTTTCAAAGATATATAAATTAAGGCGAATATAGTATATTAGTAAATCAATAACCAAAGCTGGTGATTGGGTAATCATTCGTAATAAAATTCTTTGTTGCCTGTTAATGAGAACAATGAAGAAATAATGAAAATTTTAATAGCCCGATCCTGTAGGGAATGGAAAAAGTCTATAGTCGATTGATACAGGTATCAAAAAGATTTGTCTTTAGGAATAATGGCGTAAATAATAAAGTGCAACGGTAAAGGACGAATGAGCTCTTCGACTATCTAGAGCAGCGGTGCTCAAACTTTTTTAGTGACGGAACCCTTTTGTAAAGCGAAATACTTGACGGAACCCTACAATAAAACAATAGTCTCTAAAAGTATATTCTTTATTAATAAGCATAATAAACGTAGAATGTAGAACTGATTTTTATTTTTCATTAATCCTGTTTCGCACAAATATGTTGTTGGAAATAGAAGAAGAATATTCAGAGCCATTTTGGCAAGCATTGGGTATTCATCACGGATTCTGCACCAATACTTGTTGAGAGATATCGTCGTTTTGAACAATGACTCCATACTTGTGTCTGATGACATTTCTAAAAGAGATTCATATATCTCATTTGACATACTTTCGGGCTTTTGCAAGGTGGGTAAAAAAGGATTATGAATCCATGAATTCAGTTTCAATTTTGTATTCTGTTCTTCGGGAAAATACTTCTCAAAAGATGCGCGCATCTAAGTGAGGTATTGGACCAATTCTTCAAATACATCATCTTGAAACATTTCTGAGTTGTTATCGCTAACAAACTCACTGAGTAACGTAAAACTTTCTATTTCTTTCTTACTAACGCAAATAATCCAAAAATCCAATTTTCTTTTAAAGGCAGTTATTTTGTTACAGGCCTGGAACACTGTTGTCTGTTTACTTTGCAATGATAAATTTAATTCGTTCAGTTTTTGAAAGATATCCGCCATGAAAGACAGTCGGAACAACCAAGTTTTATCATACAAACGGTCTTTCAAATTAAAAGAAGTATCTGAAAGAAACATTTGTAACTCGGCTTTAAGTTCAAATAGCCTTGTTAAAGTTTTACCCCGAGACAGCCATCGCACTTCTATATGGAGCAGCAGTGTTTTATATTTGCTACCATAATCTTCACACAATAATGAGAACAATCGGGATTGTAGTCGTCGCGATTGGATAAAATTAATAATTTTTACCGCTTCATCCATTACTAATTTTAGGTTTGACGGCATTTGCTTCATTGCTAGTGTTTGTCTATGCAGGATACAATGACTGGAACCACAATTAGGTGCTTTTTTTGTATTCGTGACACGACTCCTGCTGTTTTACCCGTCATCGCCTTACAGCCCCATCTGTACAAATGTCAATGCAATCGTTCCAACTGAGATTATTTTCTTCAAAAAATATATTTATTTTAGTAAAAATTTCTTCTCCGGTAGTGTTTGTGGGCAACGGTGAACACATAAGCATGTCTTCTTCAAAAGAACTTTCATATGGATATCTCACGATAACCTGCAAGATAGCCAGACCAGAGACATCAGTAGACTCATCCATTTGCAAGACGAATCGTGTTTTTTGTACACGTGTAACTAGCTCTTGTTTGACGTAGCTTGCCAGATCATGAATTCGACGTGAAACAGTATCGTTTGATAGTGGCACAGTAGAAATATGCTTTGCAGATTTTTCATCAAGCAAACATTTTGTTATGTCTAACACACATGGTTTTGTTAAAATCTCAGTGTGCGCTTCACCTTCTTGTGCAATGCGATAGCTAACTAAATATGATGCCTTTGTGACCTTTTCATTAATAATTTGGGTTACTTGCATCATAGTTTTTTGACTTTCCAATAACTGTTCTTTTTTACGTACAAAAAATTCTCTATTCTTGTCTTTCTCGTCTTGTGTACAGTTCCTAAATGTCGGCGCAACTTGGCAGGTGCCATGGAACTATTAGGAAGCAGTTTACTACATAACATGCAGAGAGATGAGCCGTTGGAATCAACAAATCCGAAACTGATATATGATTCATCATACTTCCTTTTTTTCGTCTTGGAAACCGTGGAACTTGACGTCGTTGCATCATTATCATCGATAATTACTGTACACTCCGCTCGTACTGGTTTTGAACATTCGGCTTCGTTAGAAGATGTTGTTGCAACACGTTTAACGCCTTTAAGCCAACGTTCCATTCTTCTTTATTAATAATTACTTGTCAGGGTGGTCTGGTCAAATTAACGCACGATCGTTACTGAGTAGAAGAATTTAGTCCAAAGAAGATATGTACAATACTGATACAATCAGAATACAGCAGTAGAACAAAAAACTTCGTTTCTAGCAAATAGGTACTTATCGCTCCGAACGCTAATCGTCGACTGACTCGAGTATCACACACACACACACATTTCCCTTGAGACGAGCCCGTCCCTCTAGGCATCCACCCCCGGATAAATCCACGAGTGGGTGCGAAGAAGAACATTCCAACCACCCCCTGTCAATTCCGACAGGTCCTCATCCTCTTTCACGTCGCAGTTTCGCGTGTAGAATCCCTAAGTTGGTTCTTCTTTAGGTTCTATTACTACCATATATATATATATATATATATATATATATATATATATATATATATATATATATATATATATATATATATATATAGGTAGTAGTTTTCGTGTGTTGTCCTGATTTCTTTGTGTACGGCTTGTCAACTGCCATACTTTCTTCGGTCATTTTCCTTCAGTTCCTCCTCTACCTCCGACACTGGGGTGTTAACAGCAAGTCCTTTTATGACAAGCTTCCTCTCCTTTTCCTCATTGAGTAGGTAGGTATACCACTCAATTTCCTTATACTCGCTCAGGAGCATCTTCATCTTGTTAAAGTCGTCTTTAGTCGCCGTCGTTATTTTGCCCGTGTGTATTCCCATTTTACACTGGGCATCGATTTTTCTTTGCACTAGCTGTTTGCGTAGTGCTGTCCACATGAGTGGGGATTTTAGAATTATTGGAGGTGGCCTTCTCTCCGGTTTTGTCTGTTTCCTTTGTTCGTCTTTTTTTATCTTCTCCAATTCTTCTTGGATTTGTTTGTCGGTTGCTATTTCTTCATCAGAGGATTGTCTCTCTGCTTTCTTTCTTTTTTTTTTGACTCGAGTATCGAAGCGCGGTCGTCGTTTTTATAGTCCTAGCCACGATCTCGAACTTTCTTAAAAATACTCGAGTCGGCGCCTTTGATAAATAAAAAGCCGAACTAAAAATAGAAATACAAAAAATGCAGTGTAAACAATCTCGACTTGTTTTGAAGTTATACAGCCGAAAGTCGCTTGTTTACAACTATAGCGTCTAATCTCAGCGGCGGCTTATATCAAAGTGACTGCGCGCTCACAAGTAGATAACGGCGGTCCGTTTTCATCAAGACAAAGGCTAAAGCGGCTTGCGGATCTCATCGGTGAGTTATAAAGCTTACATAAATCACCTTAAACTTAAGTATTAAGTCTATTCTTTTTATCTAGGCGCGTGCCGTCCTGATTAAATATTTGGACTACTGTAGAGATATATTTTTTCAATCTTCTGACTCTCGTATTTTGTACAGGGATCGGTGTAAGTAACTATGGCAATAGGTTTGCCATAAAGTTTTATTGGATACCGGCGTGATGTTAAACTCTCCTCGTAAAATGCACTGTTTCAAGTTAGAATGAAATTACACACTTTGAGTATGGCGGATCTAGAGGTTTGTTCTTGGTAGTTGCACTGGCAGTTATATACTCATGAACTGGCCTGCACTGGTCCAGTTCCAGTGCTGCTACCAAGAACAAACTTTAGGTGTGCTGATTACGAATACTAAATCGCTAGAAAATCGAGTAGCAAAATAATGGGGTTCTGAAATAATATTTTTAAAGCAAAAACAGTAATCTCCAAAGCCAAAAAGATTGCCGAGTGTTAAAAAAATACAAGTATGTGTTAAGGTAAGTAAGGAAAATTCTCCGAAAAATAGTGGAAAGTTTGAAAATGAAAGAGCCAGGTAGTTGGTGCATGTGTGCAGAAAGGGAGCAAATAGTATTGTACAAATGACGGACGGAATTAGAATAAGAAGCAGACCGAAAAAGAAATGGATATGATTGGTAACATTGATTTTAAAAAGAGTGGTAATAACTGACAAAGAACAGAGGACTGAAACGAATATTTATATATTTGAAATTGATTATAATGGAATGAAGGATTTTCAAAAAAATCGAAAATTTGTTAGATTGATACATTTTATTATCGATTTAAAATATATAAAACTTGATAATGAAGAAAAAAATCCTCGGATCATTCTTCTGGGGTTAACTGATACGATGCAGGGGTATTGTCCTTTTAAGCCGGTGGCAACATTGGTGATCATAATTCCAGCAATATGATGATAATTTAATTCAAAATGTTATTCACATTTGCTGAATACACATTAGATCCACAGGATGCTGTACGACCATCTGTAAACAAAAATTCAAACATATCCAATGCATTACATTCCCATACTGTCAATTTTTTCAAATAAGCTCCTTTGAAATATATCGGAATTGTTTCGGAAGATGTCTATCCTAAATTTATCGAATCACCATTTTCGTAGTGGATAACCATCCCTTGAATTTTCGTAATAATCCTAGATGATCTGAAAATAGCTACTGCGATTCCCATCATTTTATTTATTCTACCGTTGATTAATTTCAGTTGCAATGGACAACCTACTTCAATAGGTATCATCCCTCTAGCTAAAAGCGGCGTTAGCCGATAAAAGTGTGTGGAGTACGATATTGCAGTGTTGTAGGGTTTTTTAGTAGTGAATGGATCTTTTAAAATTGATCGCCAATAATCAATATATTCAAAACCGTTAAGCGAATAATACTGACATATTACTGCCATAGAATTGAACACTATACCAGGAAAACAGGTCTCATATTCTAAATAGTATTGGTCAACAGAAACTTTATTAATGTATGAACTGCCCCATCTTCATCTTCTATAAGAGTGTTCATCCACATCTTTAACATGTTAATATCCTCATTAGTTAATTTCAATTTCGCTTGATTAAAGATTCCAAATTGATAAAATAGTATCTTCATGTTAACTATGGCCGAATACATAGGTAAGAGAAAGTAATTGATATTTGCATAATCAGAATCTTCTTCTTTTTTAAACGTGAATTTCTTCTCAAATCCAATAAAAGTTTGTGCGATTGTGAAAAATTTTCTCCCGTGTTGGGTAAATTGAGCTCCAGCTCTTGATCCAACGTCTGAATTTGAGTTTTCAGCAACCTTAAAAATAAGGTTAGTATGATTAAAAAGTTTTAATTAACAAGTGTTACTCTCAACCTAATATAAAAAGAAAGGTCTGAAATCTCCCTTTACGTTCCACAAAATATCTGTCCCCTAAATTAATACCGTTCAAACTGCTTCGAAATCATTGTCAATTCTTTAGGAATAACTGTTACGACTAATATTTTAAAGGTCCGCCTTTTACGAATTGAAAATTAAAAACAAATTTAACTTTATCAATTGTTTGTATTTTATGTATGATATCCGAGCGCTTTTAAATAAAACTAAATTGATCTTATTGCACCACGTGTATTTATTCAACATGTTCACAAAACTGGAGTAACACTTTATTATTAATTTTTATATCTATCTAAAGTGAAGAGTGCAAAATACACTTCCCAACAAGTTGTATACACTATTTTTCCTACGACCACGTAAAAAATTATACACAGGTGTGCTGAATAGTTAGAAAATCTACAAAATATTTTTTATTTTGTGATAATATAATATAACTAAAGAACAGAAATAGAACCAATCGAACAATGAATTTTTTGTAACTATATTAGATACCTAATAAAAACTAAATATAAATATAAATAAAAATTGTTTTATAACAATTAGTGCAGCACCTCCAATTTGAACTATACTTGTGTCATTTTTCTGGTTTTTGCTTTTTAAAAATAGTAAATTATTGCTTCCCAATTTTGTCTATAATAGTATAATGATATAATGATCTGCTTTTGATACTTGCCATTTTTCTGGATTAAAAAGTTACTTGTAACAAAAAATCACGTTTATTAACAGAAGTTATTTTCAATTTTTACTTTTCTCTATATAAAAAATCTATTTGATTTGTTATAATAGTGTTCGATTCTATTAATGATCTTTACATAGATGTTTTTGTAATCCCTTTAGTTAACCCACTTTGTCTGTCTTAATTAAATTTATAAATGAATATGTAACTAACTCCTAAATTTATTGTACGCACTTGAAAACTGTACGACAATTATAGAGTTGTAAAATTCGAATGCCAGTAAAAATTAAACTTGGGTAGTACTAATTTTACAATTGATTCATTTGGAAAGAAAACCATAATAAGTTTGTAGATTTCCATGCAAAATACTATAGAATCTATAATTATCTTTATTTTTTGTCATAAAGTGGAGTTAACAAAAATAATTATTTAAAAAACACTGTTAGATATTGGCAAGAAGCCAATCGACCGATATTTCCGCGAGTTTTACACGTTTCTCTTCAATTTTATTAAGTTGTTTTGGCAAATCGGGCAAAGGATTTCGAGAAAAGAAATCCGCGAGAGCCATGCGATTGCCTTCTCTATAAACTATATCGAATTGAAAAGCATGTAAATAAGCCCAGTATCTATGTACTCTATCGTTAAGGTCAATCTTTTTTTGAGAGGACTTTAAAAAGTTCCAATCCGTCACAACGGTAAACTGTCGTCCATGCAAGTAATGCCGAAAGTGTTTTATTGATTTAACAACAGCCATAGTTTCGAGTTTATAAGAATGATACTTGGACTCAGCTGGACTTGTTCTTTTACTGAAATATTCAATAACTTTATTCTTACCATCGTATCTAGCATCGGTATGCAGTTCTATGGGATAATGCGGGTCAAAAATAATTAAGACGGGTTCATTGGTTAAAATACGAATTACTTCTTGTCGAACATTTTCATGTGCCTCAATCCATTCAATATATTTTTTTACCTGAGATAAGGGCATATAATGGTTACATAATTTGTGAAAATTTAGGGACAAATCGTCGAAAGTAAGTCCGAGGAGCGGGTAACTGGTAACATTGTTGAAGAATTTATTTTACGATGGTTTGGACGAACTTCTCCGTTCTTTAATTTCATACCCAAGATATGAAACAGATGTTTTAAGGAAAGAACATTTTGAAAAATTAAATGAAAATCACGCATCTGTAAGAATTTTTAATACCATTCGATGTCTTTCAAACGCTTCCTCTATAGTATCCGCAATTACTAATACATCGTCTAGGTAAACTACAGCGGAAGTATACGCAAGCTCACCTAATGTTTTTAAAATTACTTGTTGAAAAACAGAAGGAGCATTTTTAAGCTCAAATGGCATTGTTAAAAATTCAAACTGACCATCAGGAGTAACAAATGCCGTACGTTCTATAGATTCTGGTTGTATAGGAATCTGATGGAAACCGCTGGCCATATCTAAACTGATATAAAATTTTGCTTTTCTAAGTCTCGGTATTTGAAATAAGCGACAAAGGAAATTTGTCTGCTATTCATTTAAATTATTAAATTAAATTATTCAAATATCTGTATACATATTACGAACTTTTTGTCCTATAACATAACAAACTCTATCATCTATTTCTAATATTTTCTTTCGCCTGGTTTCACAACTACCGACCCTGTTATTATCCCAATCCAAGAAATAGTTGTCCCATATATCGCTTCTACACTACCTTCTGATTTTCCCGAAATGTAGAAAACATAATTTGGTTCATAATTAGGAAAAACTGGATATACTGATTGTGTACATACTTTTTCCTTATTAACATCAATTGCATAACACTGGATGCTGTACCTAGTCATGTTAAGCTGAAAGAGATCAACAGAAAAGAATAATTCAGTCACAGATCTCTCCAACAATATTTGATAAAATTAAAAAAAAATATTTGCCCATTCTTGCCTCGAATTTATTTATCACATATTGAATACTTTCGTTCTATAAGCCTATTAATCTATTGGTTTAGAGATGTTTCAGAAAAGCTCATGCTACGAATTTTCATCAAGTTTTAAAAATTAAATTGACTGATATCAACTGATAAATCAATTTAAATAATATACATTTAAATAAATCTATAGTAATAACTAGGTATTATTATTTTCAACTAAAAAGTCTGTTAGCTTTGATTATTTTACGTATGTTTCAAGTTTCCGGAATTTTCTTATTCCAGTATTGAAATACTTATTTTAACAAATTGCATAAATTATACGATTTTTATCAACTATTTTAGTCTTTGAACGAAGAAATTGTCTACTGTTAATAGCATAACACTAATATTAACGAACACTTTGGTTGAATTAACTTACACAAATAATGAACTAATAAAGTAATTATTATAAACAGAAATACTTACTGATAATGATGAATTGTATAGTTAACTCAAAGTTTTTATTCTTATTGGAGTAAAAATAATCAACTTCTCGAATAGAAATCCGGGTCAATTTTAGGTTTATTTGAAGTTGTGTGGGAATTGCCTGGAATACCAGGGCAATGATTAGTAGTACACAGATAAGCACTTATATTAATAAAAATAATTACCATAGTACATGTATTATGCTTATTTTGAAAAAAAAAAATTTTAAAACTGATATGTTAAATTCATCATGTTATTTAATATTATATGTATATGTAATATATTATATAATGAGTAAAACCACTTCTCCACTTCAATCAAATTTTAACGTGATTTATCAATGATTATGTGGTAGATAAATAATTATGACATTTGCGCTTAAGTAAAAAAAATTGTTCTGCCATACGTGTCTTATATACGGGATAAGAATGAAAATTTGATATTAAAAATAGTAGAACATTTCATAGTAAAATTCAAAGTGAGCATCCTAGGGAGCTAAATTTGGCGAATAGGGTGAATGAGGTAACAATTCAAATTTTAATCAATTAATTTTGTTCATTGCAATAACGGATACATTGTCTTGATTGATTAACACTTTCTTCTTAGCAAATATCAGCCGTTTTTGCTTGATTTTTCAACTCAAACGTAAGTTCGCATAATACTCACCTTGATAGTTTCTCCTCTTTCAAGATAGACAATGAAAATTATCTCACGCGCATCCCTAAAAACCGACGCCATGACCTTGTCTGCATATGGAACGGTCTTTGTCTTATTTGGAGCCGCTTCCCCCTTTTCAGTTCATTGTTTTTATTATTTCTTTGTTTCTGGTTTGAAGTGATATAACCACTTTCCATCTATGATTATGGAACGGCTCTATTTCAAATATTGCCAAACACTCGATGGAGTGTACCACACTTTTTGCAATGCCTACTGTGTCTGCTAGCTCGCGCACTTTCAGTCGACTATCATCCAGTGGATTTTCTTCAACATTTCTGGAGTTGTCATCTCATTTGGTCGACCACTGCGATGCTGGTCATTGTAGGTCGTAAAGCCGCGTTTAAACTCTTCTACCCAATATTTTACTGTTGATAACATCACAAAACGATGACCGATGGTTTCCATCTTTACAAATTGATCAAAATCATCCACTATTGATGGCTGAACAAGTACTAAACAACGTGGCGTCTTCAAGCTTGAAACATACGCTGTATACATGACTTTTTATCTAATACTGGTATTTTCAAAGCAACGGCAGCCATCTCTAAGTCAGGCTAGATACTTCTACACCATCCTCGTACGGAATGTATTAAACTTACGTTTAGAAAACAATTTTCCACTGATATATTTATCAACTTTGAACCATACCTTGCATATTCGTGTAGATATTTAGTAATTTCGATTATTTTTAATAAGAAAGACTGTAATCTCTGGCGAGTTTTGCAGTTATTATGATAAGAAAATTGCTGAAAAATGTATCTATATACTCTAAATAGCCAAAGTCAATTCAGTCGAAATACCTCTTCATTCTCAAAGTTATCCTCAAATCTACTTGATGAAGGACTGGCTTGTCCACTACATTCACTTCAGTATTGTGTAAAGAAACTTTCTAATCCAGAAAAATGGCAAGTGACAAAAGCAGTTCTATATGAACCCCATTATACTATTATCGAAAAAATTGGAGAGCATTCATTTGCTATTTTTCAAAGAGCATAAAAAAAGTCAAATACAACCAAAACTTTTCAGAACATTTCTCCATTACTCGTTTAGTTCGATTTGCACATATATTGTTTAATTTGTACAAAGTGATTAGATTGGTTAAATGGTAAGTACCTTGAAAGTTCTTATTCTTATTCAAAAACAAGTGTGGAGACAAAAAATTTATTAGTAATTTATAATAATAAACATATCAATGCAAAACTTATTTTTATTAGGCTAGAATTTTTAAGAGTCCCTAAGAAGGCAAAACCGAACCGTAAGTACATTGCTGATAATTTGAAATATGGTTTTTGTGTTTACTGACTTTTCTGTTTCTTTTTTTTGTTTCCAGCATCATTTTCCTCATCATGGCTTTTCTTCACATTACTTTCATCTTGTTATTGACTACTGCTTTCCTCATAATCTTTCAACATCCGAGTAATGATTTTAACTTTATATTATTCACCGTAAAAAAGACTTAACTCTTTGCCAATTGGCCATAGCACTATCAAAAATCATTGACAAAACTTTTACCCAATTTTCACGCATAAATTCATGGCACTTTTTTACCAAATCAGCTTTTTCGCTACCACAACGTACTTGCAAAAAAAAGTACACAACAGGTCCCTTCCTTCGGGTAATTCGGCAGTATTCACGTTTGTTCCAATGTCCACATATGCTGTAAATTTTTTTCCTCTTCATTCAATCCGTCTTCTTTTCCTCTTCATTCAATCCGTCTTCTTATTGCAAATTTCATTCCAAATCTAATTACATACAATTTCACTGTCATAAAATTTTTGCCTTTTGGTTTTTGAGCACATAAAGCTTCTTTGCTCTAGTTTGGTGAACCATCCGCACTTTAATACCATTTTGGAATGGTAACAATGTACTGTAATGATTTATGGAATGTAGTACTAGTAAAATTATATGTTCTTGGTGAATAGAAACTTAAGGTTACAGCAAACGACCTTAACTCTGAAGAATATTTTCTTTACTTCTTGCTTTCAGCATTCTTTCCAAAATTTCATTAGTGCTACCTGGAATGGAAGCCTAAAAATAAAAGTTTGGCTGTATAAATTTTAGAAGATTAACTTTTATTTGAGACTAGAGGGAAGTTACTTTGCTCTCAATCAAAGTTCGTCAAACACCAAATAAGTGTTTTTTATTTAAATGACACACAATAGTATTTTTCAGAATACTCATATTTTTCTTGGCCTCCTTCGGTGTATCGAAATTAGAACTGATGAGATTTCCTACAAAGTTTCTTGTTTTATAGGATCTCAATACCAATGACATTATAAGAACATTCTCCTTGTAGGTTACAATAGTTAGTCTTACTGTTAGAAGCACTTAAAGTTTCAGATGAGTAAAATAATTCAATTTTTTAAAATTTGGAAGAAGCGGATCTTTCAGACTGATGTAAACTACAAAATATGCATTAACAACATTTTTCCAACAGACAATAAATACCTTTCAGATGTTGAGTCTAAACACTGCTACACGGTTTAATAGCTCCAAATTTAACATAACTATTTGTCTGAAAACAATATTCTCTGTAAATAAGCTAATTCTCTTATCAATTACACATTCTTTTTCAAAAAAATTTTGTCAGTATTTCCTTTCCATTGAAAATCGTCTGCTTTGATATCAGAGCAACAAATTGAACCTTGTATTTACATAAAAAGGGAAAATAATGTAATCATATTAATTGCTATGTATGTGGACGATTTTTTTATTTTCTCTAACAACGAAATAGAAGCAAATAATTTAAAAATTGAGTTAAGTTCCAAATTTAAAATTTTTAAGTTGTACATATGTGAGTTGGCGGTTGGTGACAGCACATATCCCTCACTTCATTTTCCATTCTGATTTGCTGGAATGTTGTACTGCAAGCTGGAATTTACCTATGCTATTGTTATAAAAATATATATTCTGGTGTACTTATCTAATACTCCATACACTTTTAGAATTCTTCACTTTGCTTCTATTTATCGAATAAAATGTTCTTTCGCAAAATTAACCAGATAACTTCATTTTGTGCCAGTATTATTTTCCCATAATATGGTCAGTGCAAGAGTTTTTGAATACAACTTGATTATTGGGCAGTTTGTCATTTAGTTATTATCCAGAATAATTCTAACTATGAGCTTAGTCCGAATGCCAGTTTTTACAAATATTTGTTGATTGTTTGATAATTATTCTAGTCTTTTGGAATACTCTCATCATTCTAGATTTTTTCAGGAGTGAGTGGAATATTGCTGTTGAAAGAAATGTATGTGACTGTATTGGCTCTGCTAGAATACCGCTATTGGTATCTTCTAATTACTTCTTCCGTGATATATAGTGATACTTATTTTATACTTTTCCTAATTAAAGTTAAATCATTATTATATGCTATCATTTGTTTCCCCTATAATTTAGAATAGTCATTTTCATCAATGGTATCAACTTTTGGGGTACTGAGAGTCTCAGAGTGTATATATATATATATATATATATATATATATATATATACGAGACTAAACAGGGTCGTCTTTGGACCATTTCAACGAAATTATAAGTTACATGTTTTGCGAAATTTATCAATGCAATGGTGATAACAATGTAACGGCTTTTTTATGATGGTTACTGAGCAGTTATATTTTTTTTTCATTCTCGCTCCACCATAATAGCTATGAAAATTAAATTGCCAACCCAAAATTTAAGTAAAATTACAACAGATATCCTTCTTTACTTATCGAGAACAGATATTTCTTAACGGTTTCCTGAAAGAAAGTGTTTATATGCAAATGCCTGAAGGGCTTGTTTGTTAGGATAATGATAAATGCTTGAAACTAGAAAAGGGCAATATATGGGCTAAAACAGTCATCTAAGGCTTGGAATGATCGTGTGAATGATGTTTTAATTGAATTAAATTATGAAAGATTAAAAATTGAACCTTGTATTTACATAAGAAGGGAAAATAATTCAATCACAATAATTGCTCTGTATGTGGACGATTTTTTTATTTTCTCTAACAATGAAATAGAAGCAAATAATTTAAAAATTGAGTTATTATTAGATATAATGTTAATAAAAAGTAAATAATTAGTCGTGTCAGGATTTTACTGATTACCTAAAAGGAAACCACGTCGCGTTTTATTCCACTATAATATTAAATTATTTTAATTAAATATGAGTAAACGAATAAAAGAATATATGAAAAAATGAGGTACTATTATTGATCATACTCCAGTAAACTTTCCATAACTTAATGGAAAAGTGAATTGAGGGTAAACCACCGAAACTAAGTAATCTAAGTGTATTTGGCTCATATGCTTATGTCAAAAATTAAAAAAAAAAACCTCAGAATTTGGCTGAAACAAAAGAGAAATAAAAAACTTCAGGTGATAGGATACTCGAATGGATATCGGCTCTGGAATAAAGTTGAAATACATAATATAAAAATAATAACTCGGATATTAGAAGATAATGAAGAAAACAGAAGTCAAAAACAAGATGAAAGTAATGTGAAGAAGAACCACGATGAGGAAAATGATGTTGAAAACAAATAACAAGAAACAATAAAGTGAGAAGTGTAAAATAATATTGAGGACAACAAGGAATAGGAAATAAGGAAATCAAAAAGAAAAAATTCCGACCTATTGTGATATTCCAACAAAAACAATCTTAATTCATGAAGAAGCTTAAGCAATCTTGACAGCACTTTACCTCTTGAGAGTCACCGTACTTCACAACGAATCTTTGTGCTCACTTCACATTTGTAGCTATAAAATTGCATCTGAATCAAAATCTTTAAAATGTTGTATAGCTGAAATTATAACCCGCTCGTACCGTGGATTTTCATCAGAACCACCATCGCATGTGAAAATAAATACAGGTTTTACAAAACCTTCTCTAGTTCTCAATAAGATTTCGAGAGTCGGTACTTCAGAAAGCTTATGAATGTCAATAGCATGAGTCTCTGCATTGGAAGTTGAATGTTTTCCACTACGAATTGCTAGGAATGCAGGAACAGAGTACGTCATAGATTCAGATCCTTCACCATCTTTTTTGATTAGAATGCCCGCATAACCAATTGGAATAAGTTTATGTATCTCAGCGACTACAAAATCATGATCTGGCAATTGGACACGGTAATCAAGATGCATTAATATTGGTGCAATGCCTAAAGGTACACGTGCTTTATCATCTATCATCGAAAAAAAAACTTGGTCCGGACCCAAAATTGAAGCTACAGATTCAAGATTTCGTATAGTAGTGGTACAAAATTTGCCATCTTTATGCTTTGAATGTAACGTAGAGTCTGGTTTACAAAGCTTGACAGGAACGGTTACGACATGTTTTTTACCTTCCTCTGTATTTACTCGCTTGGGAAGACGTCTCAAATACAATTCTGACCGACTGAGAGTATAGCCTTGCTTAAATAGTTCAGCTTGCAAGTCGTCTAATGTCTGACAACATCTTATAACTTCAACCAATCTTTTTGTTCATTTTAAAATAATTTAATAAATTAAAAATGTTAAAACAATTAAACTGAGAAGACTATAACTGTCATTCGGCAAAAGTCAATCGTGAAGTCACTGCGCCGGCGCCTAAGGTAGCACTTGCCGAATGTCTCGCAAACAACCGACTGCGGAACGATAGAAAAGCGAGCGAGCACTCGCCGACGACTTAAACCTAGTTAAATCCTTAATACCATTCAAAATTCTCGTGAATTTGAGTGTCTCACTTGCATTACAACGCCGCTCTAGAAGTTAAATGACGTTGCATGAGAGATTATCTCATAGCGAGAATGCTAAAGTATTGATTAATATAGATAAAGTTCGTAAATTTTTTAAATTTTCAGTTCGCATCCAAACTTGGCGTTTAGTATTTTAAATTTTAACATGTGACGTCACAAAACTATTGACCCCTTCATGCCCCTTGTCAAACGATGTCACACTTCGGTGATACTCTTCCTCCCCGTTAAGGTGTGACGTACTTTATGGATGGCCCCGTAGTAAATGCAGCACACAAATTGTCCTCACGTATTTTATGAAATAATCATTACTTTTCCCCTTTTGTTTTCTTTCATCATCTTCATTAGCCATTCGAAGTCAGTCTTCAATCCATTCAAACGTTTATTCCATAATTCTATCCATTCAGATTTGAGATGATTATTGGATGTAACTTATAATTTCGTCGAAATGGATATATATATATATATATATATATATATATATATATATATATATATATATATATATATATATATATATATATATATATATTGTTATGGTATTATTAGTGTGTAATGTTTATTTTTATAAATTTTATTTTAAATAAAATCAGATTTTAATTTGGGCGCCATTAATAATTATTTGAATTTCTTCATTTTATTATGTTATTATTATTTTTTTTATTCTCAGGGTATTATATTGTGAGGTCAAATTAAAAAATTTTATTGCGATAAATTGTTATGGTTATAAGGTCAGATTATAATAGTTTTAAGACCGGGTCTGTTCTTTATAATGAATAAAATAATCAAAATATACAATTTTTTAACTAGCTATTACAATTATTTTATTTTACAAACATTCATTCATTCATTCATATTCATAATTACACTCATAAAACTAAATTATATGGAAATGTGAACTCAAATATTATATACTAAAGGAAATACTTAAACTTAATAGAACAGTACCTTAAGTGGCCAAAACTTAATATAAAGAATGTTATTTATTTTATTGTGATAAACTGCTCTAAATAACCGAATAACAGAACTGAACTTATTGCTTTATTTATATCTTATTATTATTTAATAATTTATTTTGAATATATTCATACCATAACAATATATATATATATATATATATATATATATATATATATATATATATATATATATATTATATAAATCAAAATAAAAATAATGAGCTTTGGAAAGCAATATCAAGGGAAAAGGTGAAAGTTAGCGTTAAGAAAGATAATAAGAACAAAATGGGATCAAGAAAAGTTAGGTATCAAATAACAACTAACCAAAAAATAACAGACGAAATCAACGGCGAAGATAATGCAGAAAAAATCAAAACTCAGTGAGTTGAGTAGTTGGGGCGTGTATTGAAAAAAGGAACAAAATCTATAGCATTCAATATGATGCAATGGGATCCGAGTGGTAGAAAAATACAGGCTTAGGACAGAAAGGTTAAAAGAAGTGGAAGGTAACCTAAGCAAAGAAGTTATAAACTGGCAGGAAAAGACAGGAAATAAGAAGTTGTGTCGGAGAATAAGCGAATACGGTGTAGATATGAACTAACGGGATTGATCCTCCCCAACAAGAGGATCTGGAGAGAATGTTTGTGGCGCAGCACCATCCTGAAAAAAACGAGAACGCGACTAAACTGTACTACAGTGAACCATTTGTTGATTGTTTGAAAGAAAGATTCCAAAAAGTAAGGAGTGAGAGCACTTTCCAAAGTATTGATGAAGCCATGGCTAAGTTCAAGGACAGGAGTTCTCTGAAACAGTACCTCCCTTTGACACCTAGAAAGTGAGGAATAAAAATATGGGAGCGCTGTGGTCCCCACTATGATTTCAAAATTTATTGTGGAAAGGATGCCAACAGAGATACCGAATCCACTCTTGGAGAATCAGTCGTCTCTAAGCTTTCGTCTTCAATAAAAGATCCAAAGGTTAGTTTATGTTTTGATCGTTTTTTTACGTCGACGAAATTAATAAACAACTTTCCATTTGCTTGTGTTGGCACAGTGATTGGCAATCGCAGAAACATACCTATAAAAGAAACAGGGGTGAAGCTGACTTTGTCCATAATCAATTTGGTACTACGGCGGTTTTGTGGAAAGATACAAAAGAAGGAACGCTGCTTTCAAAGTGTCATGGAAATGATATGACCTTTGTGAACAGAAAAGAAAAAGATGGGATTAAAAAGGAAATTCCTTGTCCTGCAATTGTGGCCAATAACAATAAGTTCATGGGGGGTGTTGATCTTTTTGACCAATTAATTGGTATTTATAACATGGATCGTAAGTCTTTGAAGTGGTAGAAAAAAATTTTTCACCGTTTGCTTATGCTCAGTGCGGTAAATGCATGGATTATTTGGAGAGAAAGAGATCATAAGAAAATTTCATTCCTGGATTTTTGGCTCCACTTGCGGAGGCAATGATTTCTGAAGCTCAAAAAATTGACAAGGTTGTTAGAAAACGCCAATAAGGCAGACCAACAAAATCACCCAAAGGGTGATGAATGTTGGGGATCATGGAAGACCAACTCGTAGAAGATGTCACAGTTGTGGAAAAAAATGAGAGAGAAAAACGCACAATAACCTTCTGCTCAGCTTGCAATGTTCCTCTATGTAAAAATTGTTTTTCTAGTTTTCATACATATAAATTTGTTGTAAAGAAAATTATAATGAATACCATTGGTTTAAATATATTCCGCAAAAAGTTTCCACTGGGATCTATGTGTCCCACTACCCCCCAGCTATCCCCTTGAAATAAAATATTTAGAGTTGTAGGGTTTCTTAGTAGTGAAAGGATCTTTTAAATATGATCGCCTATAATCAATATATTCAAAACCGTTAAGCGCGCAATACTGACTCATTACTGCCATAGAGTTGAACACTATATCAGGAAAACAGGTATCATATTCTAAAAAGTATTGGTCAACAAAAACTTTATTAAAGTATTGAACTGCCTCATCTTCATCTTCTATAAGAGTGTTCATCCTCTTGATCCAACGTCTGAATTTGAGTTTTCATATTTAACAAATCGAAATTATTGTCAATTCTTTAGGAATAATCGTTACGACTGATATTTTAAAGGTGCGCCTTTTACGAATTGAAAATTAAAAACAAATTTATTTTTATCAATTGTTTGTATTTTATGTATGATATCCGAGCGCTTTTAAATAAAACTAAATTGATCTTATTACACCACGAGTATTTATTCAACATGTTCACAAAACTGGAGTAACACTTTATTATTAATTTTTTTAAATCTATCTAAAGTGAAGAGTGCAACATACACTTCCCAACAAGTTGTATACACTATTTTTCCTACGACCACGTAAAAAATTCTTCAAAGAACCGTATTTTTAAAATAAGAAAATTAAACAATATCACATATATGTTGAAAAGTATATACATACGTGTGCTGAAAAGTTAAAAAATTCTACAAAATATTTTTCATTTTGTGATAGTAGAGATTACTATTTGATGAATATTTTATAACTAAAGAACAGAAAAAGAACCAATAGAACAATGAATTTTTTGTAACTATATTAGATACCTGACAAGAACTAAATATAAATAAAAGTTAAATGTACAGTTGTTATTATAACAATTACTAAATTGCAGTGGATTTTGTAACGTTGCACTATTGCTGGTATCCCTAAGATATGTGTTCATTGCCTCTTGTTGCTGTAAACAAACTTACATTGTTTTTGGGTTGTGCAGTGTCAGTATGTTGTTCAGCATTTTGTTAAACACTATGTTCAATATTTATATTTGCAGCTTCTTTGTATAATGTGCTACTGTTACTAATAGCATTCATTATTTTATTAGCAGTCATCAATCTATTAATTGCAAAGTTATCTATGTATGTATATAATTTTTATACTCTTAACTTACTTGTTATTAAAATCAAAAAATGTTTTCCATCATTATGGAGAATATATATTCATTCAACTACTTCATACATTACCCGGTAATAGTAATAACACTAATTTTAATGCTTAATTATCTTGCAGAGACTAGTGTGTATTTGAACACAAATTGCAACAAACTTTCCATTATGGAGTGTAGAGAAGGAGTAACATCTCTTATGGACGGTACGTTTAAAATATGGTCTGAATTCTGTAAGGATAATACGTGGCGCTGATTGTACTATGGGATTGAGATCTGAAGTTAAACACTTACTGTATAAGAAATTATCAAAGTTGTGACTGACGTTTGATTATATTCATGTGAAAAGCTGTGCAATCCTTAATATCTTATTAGATTTTTATTTTTTATTAAGAACTTGATATATTTCTGTACCTGCTTGCATAAGCTAATTACCAATGATATTTTAACAAAACTATAATTATTATATTGGTTGCGGATAGAGTTCAATATTTTATTTCTATGTACCAAAATGTTTTATTTTCAATTATTTTATTATTCTTATTGATATTTTTATATGACTATAACTATTATATTAGTTGCTAATGAAGTTCAATATTTTATTTTTATGAACCGAAATATTTTTTTTATTATTCTATTATTTTTATTGATCTAATTATATCGCTATAATTATTATATTAGTTACGGATAAAATTCAATATTTTATTTTAATCAACCAAAATGTTTTTTATTATACTATTTCATTATTGTTACATGATTCTACTTTTTTTTCATATTAGAATATATGTATTATCTAAACCAAATAAATAGCTAAATAATAAAGTTAATTTAACGAGATTTTGTTTTGTTAATCTTTTCATTATTTTAATACTACTAATTTCATTATCACGGTGCATTTTTCAAAACATTTCTATACAGTTATTTTCAAATCAGCGAGTAAAATTCAAGCGAATACCCTCTATAATCAGCGCCACCTATTTACCCATCAAAAATCAGCTCACATTTTTTAACCCAGAGACGTTCCTCCTTCTCTACACTCCGTACTTTCCACTTTTATTGTAAACACTAGTATAACCTCAAAAAATCATATTGTCTACTTCTTCAGTCTACTTAAATTTTGCCTTTTGCTTTTCGGCATCCAGCCAGGTTCATATTGTATCGCGTATTTCCTCTACCATTCGAGACTACATATAACATAAGAAAAAGGGGCATTGGAATACATGTATGTTTTATTTTTTAGTACATATGTGAAATAAGCTACTTTCTTAGGTAAAAATTAGTATGCAATATATCATTTTCATAAGTTGACGTAGGAAAATATATTTTACTATATTGTAAATACACTATCACCTTCTTTTCTATAATTTCGGAGAAAGCATGCTCTTTGACTAGAAACATTTGTTAGTACTATTATTTAAGTATTATTACTCCATGAAATTAAAATTAAAAAAAAAAGACAAGACACAAAACTGAATTTGAATGAATATACAATTAATTAATCGTTGTGATCACAACAAGATCAATTATTAAGAATAAATAAATAAACTTGTACAAGGTTAACTTAATTTAGAATACAAACAATATTAATCATATTTTGCGACAGACCGAGATTTAGTAAATATCGAATTCGCGATCACCAGGACGTCCGTTCGATCTCACATGCTGCAGATTTTCCTTTTCCTTATTAATTTTATGATACCCCCATCGTTCCGGGATCCCGACTACGTTGACAACCAAGTGCCTACCTAGACCTAAGCCTACTGCAATAAAACAATTTCGTTAAACCTTATTTTACAAAATATTAAAGTAACATTTAAAGTAACCGTACATTTCTTAAAATTATTAAAAATAGAAATATCCTAAAGAATATTCTCATCGCTTCTTCAGACATTATTCTTCGACACGGCCATTCTGACAATCATACGCCCCCCTAGAAAAACTACATAAGAAAAATTTCAGATCAAAAGATCGGAAAGTCATCAATCATTATTCCTTATCATTTAATTATCAAACAACATTCACCCTCTACCAATAGACCTTTGCACTATCTCTGGGCTACCCTGTATGCCACATACATTATAAAACACATCTTGTAGTTACCACAACTACCTGCCCGCCACATCATCAGCTGCCCATCGCGCACGGACCAAACTAATATTAGCCACTAATTTAGTTTGCAGTTGCGAATACACACTGATGCATATGTGAAAAATACAAAAACAATTCAGGTCCACGACCTCCAGCCATCAATGCGCCGCGTCATTGGTGGTCTCTTTTTCTACTATAGTCCCTATTTCAGGACCCGCATCAACAGTCTCTTTGGCACAACTTTCATTGTCCGAGCAAACATCCAAATCACTAGGAATATAATTCTCAGGCATCTTTCTTAACTTATCATGACTATACTGAAAGCTCCTATTATTACCCAAAGACTTTAGTTTGTACCTGTAATAACTAAGTAATTCTGTTACTACGAATGGACCTCTAAATTTCGTTCGATTACGTTCCTCATTTCTTATCAAAACGTGGTCTCCGATTTTGAATCTATTGACCCTACTAGTACCTGTAGCTATTAAATGCAAAATAATATTTAAAGATTTACAAAAGTCTTTAAAGTCTTTTCCCGTAAAACATGTTCCTCAATCGGCAATCACACGAGCGGGGACTGAAAAAATAAATACTGCAGCCTTTAAAGCTTTGATAACACTATGACTATCAATTTTACCAGTATGATGTAAATAGACATATTTGGTAAAACCATCTTCAATAACAGTCACGTATTCCTTAGTTTTATTTTTACCACTCAATTTACCTGTAATATCTATATGCACAATATGCCAAGTTATGCGGGTCTTGGGGATAGGATGCAATTCAGCTTGAATTTTACCTGAGTGGGTTTTAGAGAGTTTACAAGTAATATAATTGTCAACAAATTTACGTGTACATATTTAGACATACCCTCAACCCAGTAATATTCATCAAGCGTTTTATCCCAACCCAAGTGCATCACAGACTCATGTACGTGGTTAGTACCGGCTTTAATCTCGTAAGATTTTGAGAGGTCTTCCGATAGCTCATCACTTTGTAACTTAGTGACTATTTCTGAAATTTCCGAATCGCGCCATTGTTCAGCAAGGAGCCAACCGACCGATAATTCCGCGAGTTTTACACGTTTCTCTTCAATTTTATTAATTTGCTTTGACAAATCCGGCAAAGGATTTCGATAAAAGCAATCCGCGAGAGCCATGCGATTGCCTTCTCTATAAACTATATCGAATTGAAAAGCCCACCATCTATGTACTCTATCGTTAAGGTCAATCTTATTTTGAGAGGACTTTAAAAAGTTGCAATCCCTCACAACGGTAAACTGTCGTCCGTGCAAGTAATGCCGAAGGTGTTTTATTGATTATTGATTTAACAACAGCCATAGTTTCGAGTTCATAAGAATGATACCTGAACTCAGCTGGACTTGTTCTTTTACAGAAATATTCAATAACTTTATTCTAACCATCTACTTTATGCATAAGTATTGCTCCGTACCCATCGGAACTGGCATCGGTATGCAGTTCTATGGGATAATCCGGGTCAAAAATAATTAAGACGGGTTCATTGGTTAAAATACAAATTACTTATTGTCCATTTTCATGTGCCTCAATCCATTCAATATATTTTTTTCCTGAGGTAAGTGCATGTAATGGTTTCATAATTTGTGAAATTTTAGGGACAAATCGTCGAAAGTAAGACGCTAGGCCAAGAAAGTGTCTAAGCTGGGTAACATTGCTAGAGAATTTATTTTACGAGGGTTTGGACGAACTTCTCCGTCTTTAATTTCATACCCAAGATATGAAACAGATGTTTTAAGGAAAGAACATTTTGAAAAATTAAATGGAAATCCCGCATCTCTAAGAATTTTTAATACCATTCGATGTTTTTCAAACGCTTCCCCTATTGTAACCGCAATTACTAATACATCGTCTAGGTAAACTACTGCGAAAGTATACGCGAGCTCACCTAATGTTTTTAAAATTACTTGTTGAAAAACAGAAGGAGCATTTTTAAGCCCAAATGGCATTGTTAAAAATTCAAACTGGCCATCAGGAGTAACAAATGCCGTACGTTCTATAGATTCTGGTTGTATGGGAATCTGATGGAAACCGCTGGCCATATCTAAACTGATATAAAATTTTGCTTTTCTAAGTCTCGGTATTTGATCTGAAATAAGCGACAAAGGAAATTTGTCTGCTATTCATTTAAATTATTAAATTAAAATATTCAAATATCTGTATACATATTACGAACTTTTTGTCCTATAACATAACAAACTCTATCATCTATTTCTAATATTTTCTTTCGCCTGGTTTCACAACTACCGACCCTGTTATTATCTTAATCCAAGAAATAGTTGTCCCATATATCGCTTCTACACTAACTTTTGATTTTCCCGAATTGTAGAAAACATAATTTGGTTCATAATTAGGAAAAGCTGGATATACTGATTGTGTATATACTTTTTCCTTATTAACATCAATTGCATAACACTGGATGCTGTATCTAGTCATGTTAAGCTGAAAGAGATCAACAGAAAAGAATAATTCAGTCACAGATCTCTCCAACAATATTTGATAAAATTAAAAAAAATATATTTGCCCATTCGAATTTATTTATCACATATTGAATACTTTCGTTCTATAAGCCTATTAACCTATTGGTTTAGAGATGTTTCAGAAAAGCTCATGCTACGAATTTTCATCAAGTTTTAAAAATTAAATTGACTGATATCAACTGATAAATCAATTTAAATAATATACATTTAAATAAATCTATAGTAATAACTAGGTATTATTATTTTCAACTAAAAAGTCTGTTAGTTTTGATTATTTTACGTATGTTTCAAGTTTCCGGAATTTTCTTATTCCAGTATTGAAATACTTATTTTAACAAATTGCATAAATTATACGATTTTTATCAACTATTTTAGTTTGAACGAAGACTATATACAGTACAATATATTCCTTACTTCAAATTGTCTACTGTTAATAGCATAACACTAATATTAACGAACACTTTGGTTAAATTTACTTACACAAATAATGAACTAATAAAGTAATTATCATAAACAGAAATACTTACTGATAATGATGAATTGTATAGTTAATTCTCAAAGTTTTTATTCTTATTGGAGTAAAAATAATCAACTTCTCGAATAGAAATCCGGGTCAATTTTAGGTTTATTTGAAGTTGTGTGGGAATTGCCAGGAATACCAGGGCAATGATTAATAGTACACAGATAAGCACTTAATGTTAAATTCATCATGTTATTTAATATTATATGTATATGTAATATATTATCTATTGAGTAAAACTACTTCTCCACTTCAATCAACTTTTAACGTGATTTATTAATGATTATGTGGCTAATGTAGATAAATAATTATGACATTTGCGCTAAAGTAAAAAAATTGTTTTGCTACGAAACGTTCTTAGAAACATGTGTCTTATATACGGGATAAGAATGAAAATTTGATATTAAAAATAGTAAAACATTTCATAATAAACTTCAAAGCGAGCATCTCCAACTGAAATACAAATATCTGCTTGATAACTAAATTACATCCTTTCTTCATGCCATTTTGAAGAATTTTTCTTAATAAGGAGACAACCATTTATACCGTACAGTTGTAAGCAATTACACAGAATATTAACAAGACAAAATGGGTCACTTTTTTCTGTTTCTCATATATATTATATCTAGGTAATTTTATTCTAGTACAATAATTAACTCACTAAAAGTGTGTAGGGATGTAGTGCATTTAGACTTTTAGTGTGGAGAGTTTTTAAATAAATAAGTGTTACAATAATTAGATAAGTGTTTAGTCTTAGGGCTTAGTTTAGTGAATTTGGTGTTAATGTATAAATAAATTGAGTAAACACCATCGTACATATTAAGTCGCGCCACTGACAAAAACAGTTAAAATAAATTAGAAAAACATTACAATTTATTCAGTGTTTATTGATAATGGGAAACTTAGCTGCTAGGTGTAGGTATGTATGTAACTAAAATAAAATAAACATCTTTTGCTCAAATTTAAGTGTATTTTAATATCCACTTGTCATAGGAAAAATATAAACAGTTACTCGATAAGAATAATAGAATTGATACTTCTGGATTGATACAGAAATTATTAATTCTTTCTTCTTTATGAAATAAATATTGCAACGGATCCTCACGGTGCTTTACCATTATCGAAAATATACAGCTTTCATGATGTCAAAGGAGAACTAGTTTCAAATCATGGCTTCATATTCTCAAAAATAGATATAATTGTGATTCCAGGAAAGTTTACAGCCCTCCGAAACTATGTGAAGAAATGTATACCGAAAATATATTAAACTGTAACACCAATTTCATCTTGTTTTTTCTACGGTATCTAGGAAACATGTCAGCATACTCTTGGACTTCTGACATTGCATACTTCAAATTGGTATTGTCTATATGACCTAGAGATTCATCTAAACAAAAATTGTTTAATATTAGTTGAAGTTTCGCTAAGGCTTCATCTAAATTATTATGGAATTTACCAGGAGATGTTTTAGAAACAGATATGGTTGTCATGTTCATTTTTTGCTCGTTGTTTGGGGGTCCTGAAAATAACAGTACATGCTTGTTTTGAAAATGATGTTTGTTATGTTATAGCTGAATTTTTTGCAAAAAAAATCAATATAACATAGAAGTACACAAAAAGTTATGTTTATCTAATAATTTCACTTTGAAGCTATCCTTGTAAGTTTTTCTGTAATTAGTAGTTAAACTAGAACGAAAATAATTTTTCAATCAATAGCATAAGTGTGTAAAATAAACTGTAGATGATTGTATAATATTCAACACGTAAACTATTCCAGCGATCGTTTATCAGAAAATAGTAGCAATTTGTATGCATTGTCTTTACAAATTAAACGCCTTGATTGACAGTAACCAATTATATTAATACAAATATAATGGTAAGCAGTATTAGTTTTGCTGTAACAGTTATATTGCTAAATTTTGAATAGCAAACAAAATAAATATAGAGATGAAACTCATTATATTTCTATAATAATTCATACAATAATGTCCATGTACTAATGTCATCAATGCCGCATGCAGAGCTTTTATCTTCTATAAAATCTCCGCTTGTATCTTCAGTATCATGAACTCCTTCGTAGTTATCATCGACATTTTCTACAGTTTCAGCACCTGCTATAGGACTCAGTATGTCTATAGATTTCGTTTCGGTTCGATCTATTTTGTAAGTATTTCTAATAACTGGAGTTGACTCCGCAATGCTTTTCTTAGTTGAAAAGCGAAAAGTGAGATTAGGAGAAACATTATTAGAGCTTACACAAATCTAAAAATTTAAAATGTTAAAGTTAACTAGCCCAACTGTAAACTACTGAAAAATTGAAAAATAACTAGTTTTACTGATCACTATGTTTACTACCACTATAGCAACACTCATCATTAAGTTATCGAGCCTAAGCTTGTTAACCAGTATGACAGAGAGAAATGTTTTATTGTCAAAAAATTGTTACAATTTGTACATAAAAGTGACTAAATGTAGATACAAATAAAATTAAATTTCAATATACAGAAAAAACAACAATGAATAACAAAATTAAAGGTAATAATTAGTTTATAAGTCCATAGAAAAAATTAAACCAATACGCAGCATGTCCGGACTTTCCAGAAAATATGACCTCAAATTATTTCGGAATGCGAAAAAAGAGTTGATTTCAATAATTTCCGTTTCGACAACTTACAATTCTCTTCCACTTTTTGATTAATTTTGTTGAGAAAAAATAATGTCATTAGTGAGCCTTTTTGGATTTACCCCTCTCCGTCAAGTCATAGTGAAATGAAACACACTTTCCGGAGATATTATTATGAGGGTGACACATTCAATGGCAGAGCATCGAAGACTTGACTTTTTTTGCGAAACGTGGCATTGTCGGAATCACATAACGTGTTTCTAAATGACCTACCGAATTCCATCTTCCCTTCACCGTTTCGACAACTAACAATTCTCTCCCACTTTTTGATTAGTTTGTTGAGAAAGAATAATGTCATTAGTTAGCCTTTTTGGATTTTCCCCTCTCCGTCAAATCATAGTGAAACACTTTCCGAATATTATATTATTATGGGAGTGTCACATTCGATGGCAGAGCATCGAAGACTTGACTTTTTTTCACGAAACGTGGCATTGTCGGAATCACAAAACGTGTTTCTAAATGACCTACCGAATTCCATCTTCCCTTCACAGTTTCGACAACTAACAATTCTCACCCACTTTTTGATTAGTTTTGTTGGGAAAAAATAATGTCATTAGTGCGCCTTTTTGGATTTTTCCCTCTCCATCAAGTCATAGTGAAACACACTTTCCGAATATTATATCATTATAGGGGGGACACATTCAATGGCAGAGAATCGAAGACTTGACTTTTTCTTACGAACAGTGGCATTGTCGGAATCACATAACGTGTTTCTAATTGACCTACCGAATTCCATCTTCCCTTCACCGTTTCGGCAACTAACAATTCTCTCCCATTTTTGATTAATTTTGTTGAGAAAAAATAATGTCATTAATGAGCCTTTTTGGATTTTCCCCTTTCCGTCAAGTCATAGTGAAACACAATTTCCGAATATTATATTATTATGTGATTGACACATTCAATGGCAGAGATTCGAAGACTTGACTTTTTTTTACAAAACGTGGCATTCTCGGAATCGCATAAGGCGTTTCCAAATGACCTACCGAATTCCATCTTCCCTTCACCGTTTCGACATCTAACAATTCTCTCCCACTTTTAGATTAGTTTTGTGGAGAAAAAATAATGTCATTAGTGAGCCTTTTCGGATTTTCCCTCTCCATCAAGTCATAGTGAAACACACTTTCCGAATATTATATTATTATGGGGGTGACACATTCAATGGCAGAGCATCGAAGACTGCATTTTTTTTTACGAAACGTGGCATTGTCGGAATCACATAAAGTGTTTCTAAATGACCTACCGAATTCCATCTTCCCTTCACCGTTTTGACAACTAACAATTCTCTCCCACTTTTTGATTAGTTTTGTTGAGAAAAAGCAATGTCATTAGTGAGCCTTTATGTATTTTCCTCTCTCCGTCAAGTCATAGTGAAACACACTTTCCGAATATCATATTATTTTGGGGGTGACACATTAAATGGCAGAGCATCGAGAACTTGACATTTTTTTAAGAAACGTGGCATTGTCGGAATCACATAACGTGTTTTTGAATGACCTACCGAATTCCATCTTCCCTTCAGCGTTTCGACAACTAACAACTATCTCCCTCTTTTTGATTAGTTTTGTTGAGAAAAAACAATGTCATTAGTGAGCCTTTTTGGATTTTCCCCTCTCCGTCAAGTCATAGTGAAACACACTTTCCGAATATTATATTATTATGAGGGTGACACATTCGATGGCAGAGCAGCGAGGACTTGACATTTTTTTAAGAAACGTGGCATTGTCGGAATCACATAACGTGTTTCTGAATGACCTACCGAATTCCATCTTCCCTTCAGCGTTTCGACAACTAACAACTATCTCCCTCTTTTTGATTAGTTTTGTTGAGAAAAAACAATGTCATTAGTGAGCCTTTATGGATTTTCTCCTTTCTGTCAAGTCATAGTGAAACACCCTTCCCGAAGATATTATTATGAGGGTGACACATTCAATGGCAGAGCATCGAAGACTTGACTTTTATTACGAAACGTGGCATTGTCGCAATTACATAACGCTTTATCCTTGTGTTTGTAAGTATGGAAAGTTTCCTATCGGACATCCGAAAATTTACATTAATAAGGAATGTTCTTCAATAGATATTTCTAGTATTAGTGGCCTCATTAAATGTAAAATTCTTCCCCCTCATCAATTGTTCCACCCCGTTTTACAGATGAAAATGAATAACAAGTTAATGTTCGTTCTTTGTGGTGTGTGTGGGGAAAATCTCAATTCAGGAGAATGTCTACATTCAGATGAAGAGCGTTCGTTAACGGGTACTTGGATGATTGAAGAGGTGAAATACAAACTATTTTTGAAATTTGGTCATATGAGACAATTCAGACTGGAAAGGATGTAACAGGATTGTTTACCGAAATGATGTACAAATTTATTAAAATTAAGCAAGAGTCCTCCGACTGGCCGAAAAATTGTCGTATACAGAAGGAAAAAGATAATTATGTAGAAAGATTTTTACAAAGGGAAGATATTCAGTTGGAATTTGATAAAATTTGTAATAACCCGTGTTTGCGGTTCCCTGGCTCAACTTATGCTAAATTCATTTTGGGGTAAGTTTGGTCAGCGTGAGAATCAACTAAAGACAACAATTGTTAATCAACCTGTTGAATTCTTCTCTATGATGACTAATCCTTTAATAAATGTAAACACAATTCTACCGATAAATGAAGATACTTTAATTGTTAGATGGGAATTTGTGTCTGGGAGTCCGAAAAACTATGCTTATAAGACCTGTTCAGGTGATGTTGTATGCAAAGTTAAAGGTATATCCCTTTCTTATTCTGCAGCTCAACAGATAAATTTCGATTCTATAAGGGAAATGGTAATAAACGATTTGGCTCCTATAAGCGTAGCTTCGAGGCCAATTAGACGAACCAAAGAGCATGAAGTGGTGACTTGTGATTGTACAAAAATATATCGGTCTAACTCGACAAAGAGAAAGTTTCTTCCCGATCACAGTTCTGTTCCTTAAGAATTCAAAAAACTGAAATTTTTTTTTGTAACATTTTATAAATGTAAGACGTACAAAATAAGATGATAATTCAAAACATGAATAATGATCTGATAGTGGTGGTGATAACACAAAAAAAGATCCGTTTGAATTAATTTTGAAAAAAATAGGTATTGCCTCTTTTTAAAAACTGAAAAATTTTTTTGTTGTTTTATTCCAAAATAATTTTATAAATGAATAATAGATTCAAAAAACACAGATAATGAACTACATTTGGTGGCGGATGCCTCTTTTTTTTGTAAAATAAAGTAACCGTAATAACATTTTGAGGTAACTTAAAAAAATATTAGAGTCTTGAACCAAAAATTCCTTATAAAATTTGATTTGAGGTAACTAGTATGCAAATATTAGAGCCTCGAGCCAAAATTCCGAACCAAATTGAAATAATTTTTGAGGTAGCCCATTCCACAGTTGGAGCCTTGAAAATATATGAAAACCTTGAAAATAATTATTTTTGAGGTAACCAATTACAAATAGTTGGAGCCTTAATATAATAATTATTCCAAAACCAAAATCCTTTATAAAATTTGATTTGAGGTAGCTAGCATGGAAATATTAGTGCCTTGAACCAAAATTCCTAACCAAATTAAAATAATTTTTGAGGTAGCCAATTGCACAGTTGGAGCCTTGAAAATATATGAGAACCTTGAAAATAATTAATTTTTGAGGTAGCCAATTACAAATAGTTGAAGCCTTAATATAATAATTATTCCAAAACATTTTTAAGGTAACCGATGTATAAATTGGAGTCTTAAGAACAAAAACAAAAAAAATCATTACTAACTGTCTACCCTTAGTAAAATAACCTTTCCTGGCGAACAAGATCTGTACCTGCTCGTTGGTGTTCGCTGCATAAGGAAGTAAAGGCCCGAGTACTGAACAGACCCTCACCCTTAATAGTAAAAAGAAAACTTACTCAGTTTTTGAGGAAAAGCCACATTTGTTTTTTGTCTTATTCGAATATGGTTTGAGGGAAATTCATTTTTCATCTGTAGTTCCTCTCTCTTATTTTCTTTTTCGAATAACTAAAATTTTAAAAAATGAGTTATTACCATTTAAGTTCATTTTTATATATGAAGTCTGAAGAATAATGCGTTTAAGTTTCGAGTATAATTATTTTTTAACGAAAAAACCTAAATTATTGTTTTGAATTCTCAACGTAAAAATGTAAATTATTATTTCTACAATAACTGCTCCTATTTCATTATAAAATTCAATCAAATCATAAAAGGTTTTATGATTATTTTAGTGAGAGAGAGCGTTTCTATATTCTATTTGATCAAGAATATATTACTATAAATCAATCTCTAAATAACTTACCTATTTCCCTGATTTTACACACAAATAAATTTTTATATTTTGATTCACTTTTTGCCAACGAACGAATATTAACACCCACAAAAGTGAAAAGTTCTATATCCTATGTATTATATCACACACATGATGAGGCTTCTTGATAACGCTGACATGATATCATATAGTATCAAAAATATACGAGGTATTTTAAAATTAAAAAAATAACATAAATTTTAATCATGGTTTTTATGTATATTAATATGATTCATGTATTCCAGAAAAAGAAATGGGGTAAATGATTCATGTGCCTAGAGAGATCTTATGAAAATTAAATATTTTTACTATTTTTATATTATATTCCTGCCGCGCGTCTCCAATAATCCATTTCTGTGGCTTCAAGCATTTTGACTGTTTTTTCTTTTAGAGGCCAGACTTCGCTACTATATGTTGTTATACTTTTTATTATGCTATTGTATATTCGATATTTGTTTTCCTTGGATATTTGTTTGTCCCACAATACACTATTTAGTTGTCTTATTGCTTGTCTCCCTTGGTTATTTCTTTGTGCTATTGCTTCATCTAATCTTCCATCATTAGTGATGATCATGCCTAGGTATTTGTATTTTGTACAATGACTTATTTTTTGTTGTGTTTCTTTAAGTATTAAATTTTGTTGTTCTCCTCCAATACATATATATCGCGTTTTACTAAAATTTACTTCTAGACCCCATTTCCTGTATTCCTCTACTAGCTTTCTTGTCATATATTCTAAGTCTTCGTAGTCCTGTGCCAAGATTATTTGGTCATCTGCAAAACACAGGATATATAGTGTGGAATCGATTAGTGGAATGCCCATGTTCTTACATTTCCTTTTCCAGTGTGCTAGTGTGTGTTCCAGGTATATCTTGAAGAGTGTGGGTGACAGACAGCATCCTTGTTTTAACCCCTTATTGATGGAGAATCCTTTTGAGACCTTGTTTTCTATTTTTACTTGTGATTTACTGTTTTCATAAAGCTTTTGTACTGCTTTTATTAGGGCCGCATTTATATTTGTTCTTTCCAAGGCATCCCATAGTTTTGTTTGCGGTACGCTGCCATATGCTTTTTTAAGGTCAACATACAAAAGGTGGAGTTCTTGATTTTTGGCGGTTTTCTTATCAATTATTTGCGAAATCGTAAATAAATGATCAATAGTCGACCTCCCCGCTCTGAAGCCTGCGTGTTCTTCTGCCTCCATGTTTCAATATTCCTGTTCGATTTTATTTTTTATGATTTTTCCATAAATTCTAGATATTGTACACAGCACTGTAAGTCCCCGGTAGTTGTCGCAATTTTCTCTGTCCCCTTTTTTATATAAGGTAGTCATATAAGATGTTTTCCACTCTTGGGGTAGCGCTTCACCATTTATACACTTCTGGAAAAGCATTTGCAGATGAGAAAAAAGTTATTCAGTGCCATTTTTAATTAACTCTGGTGCTATTTGACCCGGGCCTGGAGATTTTCGATTCTTTAGTGACTGACAAACGTCTTTTACTTCTTTAATTGTAATTCTAAGCGGAGATGTGATGATGTTTATATTGTCCTGTTTTTGATTTTTGAACTCTGGTCTTGTTTCTGTAAACAATTTAGAGAAGTACTCATCCCATTTTTCTAATGTTATTGGCGATATAAGATTATTTGATCTATCTTCTCGAAGAGATTTTAAGGTTTTCCAACTTTCTGTGTTTCTGCTGCCTCCTAGGTAGGTGTTTATTTGAGTGCAGGTCTTTTCTCATGTCTCGTTTTTCTTTTTTGTTATAGCTTTTCTTACTTTTGTCTGTGCTTCTTTGAAATTTCTTTTATCATTATCATTTTTCGTGCATAGAAACTTGGAGAACTTTACTTTCTTATCGTTTATGAGATCCTCAATTTCCTTGTCCCACGAGTACGTTCTTGGTCTTCGAGTGTTATCGGATCTTCCCAGGGCTTCTTCCGCTGCAGCAATCATGCTTCTTTTGATAAAGCTGTAGTGTTGTTCCGGATTGTCAAAATTTTCCTGTACCAGTTTTCCATCTAGACGTTTTGGATATAAGTTCTTTACACTGTCCTCTTGTAAGCTATTTAGATTGAATCTATTAATTTTTATTTCAAATGCTTTTTCTTGTTGCTGTTTTTCTATTTTATTTATCTGCATGAAAGGTAAAATTTTTGTTCTAAGTAAGAAGTGGTCGCTGCCACAGTTTGCCCCTCTTTGTACTTTAACATCCTGTATTCTAATTTTTGTGTTTTGTCTCATTATTATATAGTCTATAATAGATATTAAGTCCCGTGTATGCTGTACCCATGTGTATTTATGTATCATTTTGTGTTGGAAGAAGCCATTCAGTATTTTTAATGTATTTTGTTGGCATAATGTAATAAGTCTGTTTCCATTTTCATTTGTTACTTCTTCCCCGAATCTTCCTACTATCTGATCGTCTATTTTCTTGCCTGTTCTTGCATTTAGGTCTCCTAGGATAATTACCTCTCTTGAGGTGCCTATTTTAGAAATTTCTTCGGACAAACATTCAAAATAGTCATCTTTGTTATTTACTGTGTCGTCTTCATTTACCCCATATGTTCCTATGACTGTCGTTTTGTTTCCGCAAATAGCTATATTTATTTTGATAATTCGTTGATTGACTGCTTCCCACGATGACACGTATTTTCTTAAACTTTTTTTAATTAATATAGATACTCCTTTCTGAGCTTGTTTGTCCTTAGATATTCCCGAATAGAAGTGATCATAATGACCCAAATTTTCTGAACCTTGACCTTTCTTCTTTGTTTCCGTTAGCACCACTATATCCATATTTAGTTGTCTTATTTCTCGTAGAACTTCATTGATTTTGGTGGAGAGGCCTTGTACGTTCCATGTTCCTAAATTCATTTTCCGTTTCCGTTGCTTTGGTCGTCTTAATTTTTTACTTTTCCTATTCCGAGGCTTTTGACTGGGATTTTTAACCTTTATTCGTTTTTACGAGTATCGAGGGGTTGGCCCGACGCCTCAACCCCAACCTGGATGACCATAATTTTAAATCGGAGTGCGTTCTCCTAGATAAATTGCTTTCTCTGCAACTAATGAGTTTTATCTACCCACTCCTCTTTTATTAACCCTAGAAGCAAGGGTTGTCATTTGCGCCGGATCCGCCGAGATGAAGTTCTTCTTCTTCGCCTTCTCCGCCGTTGTGGTCTTCACCCGTATCCCTGGGTAGGGGATTGCGTTATACCCCCCAACATTGGGTCCCCAGTAGAACTTAGCCACCGACTCTTTTGAGTCGGGCCCACCCCCGCGACTTGGACGCGCCTGCTGAGATTTGCCTAAGTGAGGTCAGAGACGACAGCTCTGGGTCTCCTTAAGCCGGGTTAATGCTCATATATGGTGCTATGAGCAAAGGCCATTATTTTAAGTAAGTATGGATAAGTTTATACAATATTTCTCGATGTAGAAGAAATTATTTGTGTTTTCGTATTTCATTATCGAAGTTTGTTGATTCATTCACATTTGAAAATAGTTCAATTTACCTGAAATATGGAAATGTGGGTTTTTTACTATCAATTGACTGTAAATTAGATCTGATTCTTAGGTGAAAATAATGCTGTGATATAAGAAAATTTGCGAAATTAAAACTTATATTTTCTAAATTTTACATCCAAACATTATGAATGTTTAATGAATGATTCTGTATGTCTTTGTAGTGAATGTGACGGTATAAATAATTCTACTAGTATCCTGATGGCTAGGGATGGCTGATGCCCATGGTTAACAATTTTGTTAACAATGTTAACAAAATACAGAACACGAGTCTACGGGGCGTTCGTGTTGACGGCATACGCGATGGTCAGCCCATGGCAAGTTAATATCGGCAAGCTGACTAGAAATAAAACGAATTTGTGGCTTAAATACGACTTTTATGAAAAATTGTCTCAAATTACTTTATTTTGTGTATTAAGTAAGTTATCTAATAGTGTTTGTACATGTTCTGTTTATTTCACAAGTCTAACAACATCTTTTGCACAATTATTATTGTGACTTTTTTCGAAGTAAAAACTTGAATAACGAATTAGAAAAGCTTGATAAAATGTAACAAATACTCGATCCATTTGTACTTGAATGATGCAGCTACTTTAAATTAAGTAATAATGAAAAAACTGGAAACCCTTGAAATGTGGATATTGAGAAGGATACTACGAATATCAGGGACATATAGAACTGCAAAAGAAGAAGTTTTACGCAAAATGACAACACAAAGAGAATTATAGACTACCATAAAATACTACAAATTAGAGTACTGGCTGCGAAACTTGAGGAAGTGGTTTAACTGCGTATCAAACCAATTGTTTAGCTGTGAATAAAATACAAATAGTCATGATGGTCGCCAGCCGGAAGATTATTTTGAGAGTATAGTCTCACATATCCAATTCTTTCTGCAGTACAATAAACCATACTGATCAAGACGATATGTGATTAAACACTTTACCTTTGATAAACTTCTAAACTTGTAATAAAAATATTTGCTTTAAATTTAAACACTGTATATTTGAATATGTTTTCTAGTAAATCAACTGGGGTGAAACAATGGGACCATTCAAAATTCAGTGAAATTAAGCAACGCCTCGACGATTGTAACTACGTGAAGTACTCCATATATAGGATGGCTTTGAAATTGCGAGTACTGCAGAATGCATTATATAGTAAGTAGTTTCATGATCTTTTCAATTAATTGAGTTCAAAGAAATTATATTTTTTCCCAGATTAGGGAAAAATAATTCCATTAGATAATTGTCACATTATGAGATACCAGGTCATAATAGATACAAATATATCTTAATCTGACGCGCTTGAATATTTCAAAATGACGAAGTATTTTTTGAACATTATAATATACATTATATAACATTTTGTTGTTCTTGTTATCTAAGCTTTGCAATCCAGGTCTCTATGACACTCGAGTCATTCCCCATTTAGCATCGTGAGCTTCCCTACCATAATAACCATCATTTTGTTTTAGTGGATGACGTGCCGCTATCTGTAGTTTCTGGAGTTTTTTAAAAACATTGATTTGGTGCTAATGAAGATTCCCTGTGTCTTGAAAGCTGTGAGCTGGAAGCTGTGCTTTCCGACATTTATTTTGCCTCCAACAAGAAAAATCATACAAATATCGACGTTGATTTCGCTGCTGAACTAATACTCAATTTTTCGATGTTTACGATGTTTTCCATAAGTGTAGTATGCTAGGAATGTGGAAACTGAAGGTCATAACTTTTGGCAAAATTGTTTATATCATTCTCCACACTTTCTAAGAGGTGACAATATAATATTTTTTCGTATTTAGCGAAAAACTAACGCCCGCCTGAGCAATATTTAGAAGAAATTGTAGATATTAGAAAAACGTATAAAGCTAGAGGTTATCTATTATATTTTTTTGCAATTAAAAATTTTATATTATAAATAGTTCGGCATAAGTAAGGCAACTTTCGAATGTTCCAAATTTCGAATTGGTTGAAAATAGTTACAAGAAAAATGTTTTGAAAAAGTTTGGTATTTTTTATTTCAGGGGCAGAAAACGTTTCCCTTATTCATTATAGAACACTGTCTCTTAATTAAACTTCACTATATATAATAACTAACTTTTCACTTCTCGTATAATTGTTGTGAATTCACCGGTTATTATTCACTATTTCGTTCACAGTAACTTTCAATTATATACTGACTGACTATACTGACCATGTCGTGGATGAGTACCTCCTAATTTCAGCAGCTGTAATATATGACATACCACACAGTTAGTACAGAGCTTCATTGGGTAGTTTTTTTTTTAGCCTTGCATTCCATCAAATGCACGTCTTGCAAAACCAAACCAGTTCTTGGATTACTGTATAAATGAACAAAATGTAGGCTCTATACTCAATACCAAAGATGTTTCTTCCCAGGTCGAATTACCAGCTCCCATAAACTTTCTCAGTCGATGCGGAAATATTGCACAGTAGTGGAAACAAGTTGTAGCAAGAATAAATTATTCAATAAACTTCGTTAAATTATACCTTGTAGTCAAAATGGTCAAACGGTTGAAATATAGAAAAATTAAGTTAGTTGACCTACAAAAATTATAATTATTTATCAATTTTTTTTTTGTTTGTATCGTGACCACAGATAAAAAAGAAGTTTGCGATATTTAACCGATGTCTTCGCCGCACGATCAATTGGCTCTTATTGAAAAACGATTGGAAATACAAAACAAAGAATTTCAGAAATCTTTATTTACGGAAAATTTGAAAGAAAAAGAAGTTATGAGATACTTGGAGAAGCATAGGATACACATTAACGCACAAATAGATAAATTAAAAACGTTAAAGGTATATTTAATCTTATGCTTAAAATATTCTAACAACTTATGACCCAATGAGGATAATCTGTAGCTCAGTATCTAGAGTTTTCATATGATAAAATCACATTAGTAGTAAATGTGGTCTCATCAGTAAACCTTTTTAATATAAGTAACATCTTCTAGTTTTCTCTTATAATAAAATGATGAATCGCTATTTATGTCGCTGTTTCATCTGACGTTTCGTTTTCTTTGGGTCCAATATAATTTTAACTTCCTCAAATGTCCACGTTCAGAACCAGTTTAGGGCTCAATATTTTACAATGCAAAAAATGTACAATTACTTGTCAATTGAAATAAAATCTTTTCTCACATTCCGAAATAATTTGAGGTCATGCTGCGTGTTGGTTTAATTTTTTCTATGGACTTATAAATAATTATTACCTATAATTTTGTTATTCATTGTTGTTTTTTTCTGTATATTGAAATTTAATTTTGTTTGTATCTTTATTTAGTTACTTTTTTGTTTATTTTTTTAGTTTTTACAAACTATTATCTACAAACGGTAACAATTTTTTGACAATAAAACATTTCTCTCTGTCATACTGGTTAACAAGCTTAGGCTCGATAACTTAATGATGAGTGTTGCTATAGTGGTAGTAAACATAGTGATCAGTAAAACTAGGCCTAAGTTACTTTTCAATTTTTCAGTAGTTTACAGTTGGGCTAGTTAACTTTAACATTTTAAATTTTTAGATTTGTGTAAGCTCTAATAATGTTCCTCCCAATCTCACTTTTCGCAAATCAACTAAGAAAAGGATTGCGGAGTCAAATCCAGTTATTAGAAATACTTACAAAATGGATCGAACTGAAACGAAATCTATAGACATACTGAGTCCTATAGCTTCAGGTGCTGAAACTGTAGAAAATGTCGATGATAACTACGAAGGAGTTCATGATAATGAAGATACAAGCGGAGATTTATAGAAGATAAAAGCTCTACATACGGCATTGATGACATTAGTACATGGATAGGGGGTAAAACATTATTGTATGAATTATTATAGATATATAATGAGTTTCATTTCTATATTTATTTTGCTTCCTATTCAAAATTTAGCAGTATAACTGTTACAGCAAAACGAATACTGCTTACCATTGTGTTTGTATTAATATAATTGGTTTCTGTCAATCAATGCATAAAAATTGCTACACACACACACACACACACACACACACACACACACACACACACACACACACACACACACACACACACACACACACACACACACACACACACACACACACACACACACACACACACACACACACACACACACACACACACACACACACACACACACACACACACACACACACACACACACACACACACACACACACACACACACACACACACACACACACACACACACACACACACACACACACACACACACACACACACACACACACACACACACACACACACACACACACACACACACACACACACACACACACACACACACACACACACACACACACACACACACACACACACACACACACACACACACACACACACACACACACACACACACACACACACACACACACACACACACACACACACACACACACACACACACACACACACACACACACACACACACACACACACACACACACACACACACACACACACACACACACACACACACACACACACACACACACACACACACACACACACACACACACACACACACACACACACACACACACACACACACACACACACACACACACACACACACACACACACACACACACACACACACACACACACACACACACACACACACACACACACACACACACACACACACACACACACACACACACACACACACACACACACACACACACACACACACACACACACACACACACACACACACACACACACACACACACACACACACACACACACACACACACACACACACACACACACACACACACACACACACACACACACACACACACACACACACACACACACACACACACACACACACACACACACACACACACACACACACACACACACACACACACACACACACACACACACACACACACACACACACACACACACACACACACACACACACACACACACACACACACACACACACACACACACACACACACACACACACACACACACACACACACACACACACACACACACACACACACACACACACACACACACACACACACACACACACACACACACACACACACACACACACACACACACACACACACACACACACACACACACACACACACACACACACACACACACACACACACACACACACACACACACACACACACACACACACACACACACACACACACACACACACACACACACACACACACACACACACACACACACACACACACACACACACACACACACACACACACACACACACACACACACACACACACACACACACACACACACACACACACACACACACACACACACACACACACACACACACACACACACACACACACACACACACACACACACACACACACACACACTCACACGTGGCTACTGAGCAGCTAGATTCTTTTGTCATTTTCGCTCCACCATAATTACTATGAAAGTTAAATTGGCAACTCAAATTTTAAGTAAAAGTACAGGTGTCCCTCTTTATTTATCGAGAACAGATATTCTTTAACGGTTTCCACGGTTTCCTGAAAGAAAATGTTTATATCCAAATGACTGAAAGGCTTGTTTGTTGGGATAATAATAAATGCATAAAATGCAATATATGGTCTAAAACAGCCATCTAAGGCTTGGAATGATCGTGTGAATGATGTTTTAATTGAATTAAATTATGTAAGATTAAAAATTGAACTTTGTATTTACATAAAAAGGGAAAATAATTCAATATCAATAATTGCTCTGTATGTGGACGATTTTTTTTATTTTCTCTAACATCGAAATAGAAGCAAATAATTCAAAAATTGAGTTAAGTTCCAAATTTAAAATTAAAGATTTGGGTAAAATCAGAGAATGTTTGGGCATGCAAATTAATTTTGATGAAAAAAAGGGTGTCTTATCTCAATCAAGGGTATCTTAAGTCAATGAAATTACATTAATCATTTATTGAAGAAATTTAATATGCTTGATGCCGAAACAGTCAAGACTCCAATGGAGGCTAAACTAAATTTAAATTTGGACGAAAGCTGTTATGATGAGGAGAAAGCTAATTATACTTATCAGAAATTTATTGGTAGTCTAATGTATTTATTAATGTTTTTACAAGGCCAGATATTTCTTTTTCTGTGAGTTTTCTGAGCCAATTTGATAAATCATAGAATGAAAGGCACTGGAAATGTGCAAAGAACATTCTTAAGTACTTGAAAGGTACTATTAACTATCCATTGAGATATTCTAAAGATGACTCAGAACTACAAGGTTTTGTAGACGCTGATTGGGCGAGTAATGCTGTTAACCATAAGTCCTACACATGATATGCTTTCAAACTTTGTGGTGCTGTGATTTTCTGGTTGGCCAAAGTTAATTGCGCTGTCGAGTACTGAGGCTGATATATGTCAATCTCTGAGGCAACCAAGGAAGCTATATATTTAAAGGGATTATTGGAAGAATTGACGAATTGACAGGGAGTGTACCTTGTGTAACTTTATTTAATGATAACCAAAGCGCAATAAATTTGACAAGCAATGCCATGTATAATAAAAGAACAAAGCATATAGATGTACGCCATCCTTTTGTAAGAGAAACAATATTAAATAAGGTTATATAGATGAAGTATTTATTATTATGTTATGCCATCAGATGTTGTAACAAAGAGTTTACTTTCTGAAAAGCATTTCGGGCTGATAAATTTACTTGGTTTATTAAATACTTGATTTTGTTGATAAGTGGGGATGTTAGTATATGTTTATGTTTGGATATAAAACAAAATGTTGGTATTAATCAATAATGTTTTTATTTAATGAGTAGGTATCACTGTTAAGGAAATTGTGAAGTAATGTCATATTATGTTTATAAAAAGTCGTGTCAGTCTTTTGCTGATTACTTGAAAGGAAACCAAGTCGCGTTTTATTCCACTAATATATTAAATTATTTTAATTAATATATGAGTAAATGAATAAAAGAATATATGAAAAAATGAGGTACTATTCTTGATAATACTCCAGTAAACTTTCCATAACTTAATGGAAAAGTGGATTCAGGGTAAACCACCGAAACTAAGTAATCTAAGTGTATTTGACTCATATGCTTATGCCAAAAATTTAAAACAAAACTCAGAATTTGACAAGAGAAATAAAAAACTTCAGGTGATAGGATACTCGGATGGATATCGGCTCTGGAATAAAATTGAAATACACAATATAAAATTAATAACTCGGATATTAAAAGATAATGAAGAAACCAGAAGTCAAAAACAAGATGAAGGTAATATGAAGAAGAGCCATGCTGAGGAAAATGATGTTGAAAACAAAGAACAAGAAACAATAAAGTGAGAAGTGTGAAATAATGTTGAAGACAACAAGGAACAGGAAATAAGGAAATCAAAAAGAAAAAATTCTGACCTATTGTGATTTTTCAACAAAAACAATCATAACTCATCAAGAAGCTTAAACAATCTTGACAGCACTTTACCTCTTGAGAGCCACCGTACTTCACAATGAAGCAGGAATGTTTTTTACTCACTTCACATTTCATCGCACAGAATGGCAAAAAGTCGGAATTGCTAGGCCGTGACTTGATAAAATTTACAGCCTTCACTTGATAGCACGCGCACCCTCAGTCGTCAGTCCAATACTAGCAAAGGCTAATAGATTAAAGATGAGAATACTTATCTTATCGACGGTCAGATACAATCATGTCATGAACTGCAACAATATTTTCGGGGACTGACACAGAAACTGGCCTTCCCGATCGGATATCATCTTCAATGGAAAATTTACCTCTTTGGAAGCTTGCAGTCCAATTTTTCACGGTCGCATACGAAGGACATTGGTCCCCATGGGTATTGAGCATATATTCGTAGATCTGCTTACCTCTTAACCCTTTTAAATACAGGTTTTTGATGATGGCTCGATACCTCAATTTTTCGATTTTCACAATTTCGGTGGACATATTTTTTCTTTTAATTTATTGCGTAACTCTGGTTTACTTTTATGGCGTGAAACTTTACACTGACACTGACACCATAATTCTATCCATTCAGGTTTGAGATCATTGGAGGTATCTACGGCTTCATTATCCAATTCTTCAAACTTATACATTTCGAAATTGTACACAACAATTAAGTTCAGAAAGAAATCATGCTCATTCAAGTTATAAACGATAAGCATTCTTACATCTTTTCAGCATCATTTTTCTCATCATGGTTCTCCTACACATCACTACAAATATTTAAAACTATGTGTATTGAGGTAGTTTTGAAATGATAAATTGATTCAATTAAATATTTTGTTGTTCAACTAAGTGGTTTTAAAATATTTATTTTGCCAATCTTCTTAAAAATTAAAACAACTTCAGCTGTAGCACTCGCATTATGGAAATATGTATTAATATCAGTTCTCGATAAATAAAGGACGTCTGTTGTATTATTATTTAAAATTAGGGTTTCCAATTTAACTTTCATAGCTATTATGGTTGAGCGAGAATGAAAAAAAATCTAACTGCTCAGTAACCATCACAAAAAAGCTGTAACATTGTTATCACTTTGCATTGATAAATTTCGCAAAATATGTAACTGATTTTGTATATATATATATATATATATATATATATATATATATATATATATATATATATATATATATATATACAGCTGAAACAATAACATTAACTAGAAATTATGAAGAAATATTGAAAATAATAGAAAGAAAGATAATAAGAACAAAATGGGATCAAGAAAAGTTAGGTATCGGATAACAACTAACCTCAAAATAACAGTCGAAATCAACGGCGAAGATATTGCAGAAAAAATCAAAACTCAGCGAGTTGAGTAGTTGCGGCGTGTATTGAAAAAAGGAACAGAATCTAAAGCAATCAATATGATGAAATGGGATCCGAGTGGTAGAAAAATACAGGCTTAGGACAGAAAGGTTGAAAGGAGATGACCTAAGCAAAGTAGTTATAAACTGGAAGGAAAAGTTGTGGCGGGGAATAAGCAACAAGGTGTAGATATGAACTATCGGGACTGATCCTCCCCAACAAGAGGATCTGGAGAGCATGTTTGTGGCGCAGCACCATCCTTCAACTATCCTGAAAAAGAACGAGAACGCCACTAAACTGTACTACTGTGAACCAGTGGTTGATTGTTTGAAAGAAAGATTTCAAAAAGCAAGGAGTGGAGCACTTTCTAAAGTATTGATGAAGCCATGGCTAAGTTCAAGGGCAGGAGTTCTCTGAAACAGTACTTCCCTTTGAAAACTACAAAGCGAGGAATAAAAATATGTGAACGCTGTGATTCCAAAACAGGCTACCCATATGATTTAAATATTTATTGTGGAAAGGATGCCAACAGAGATACCGAATCCACTCTTGGAGAATCAATCGTCACGAAGCTTTCGTTTTCAATAAAAGATCTAGAGGTAAGTTTATGTTTTGATTGTTTTTTCACGTCGACGAAATTAATAAACAACTCTCCATTTGCTTGTGTTTGCACAGTGATTGGCAATCGCAGAAACATGCCTAAATTCGAAAAAAAAAAAAAGAAAGGGATGAAGCTGACTTTGTCCATAATCAATTTGGTACTACGGTGGTTTTGTGGAAAGATACAAAAGAAGTAACGCTGCTTTCAAAGTGTCATGGAAATGATGAACAGAAAAGAAAAAGATGGTAATAAAAAGGAAATTCCTTGTCCTGAAATTGTGGCCCATTACAATTGGTTCATGTGGGGTGTTGAACTTTCTGACCAATTGATTGGTAATTATGACATGGATCGGAAGTCTTTGAAGTAGTAGAAAAAAGTTTTTTACCGTTTGCTTATGACCAGTTCGGTAAATGCTTGAATTATTTGGAGAGAAACACATAAAAAAATTTCTCTCCTGGTTTTTCTGGCTCAACTTACGGAGTTAATGATTTCTGAGGCTCAAAAATATGGCAAGTTTGTTAGAAAACACCAATACGTCAGACCGTCAAAATGACCCAAATGGTTATTGAATGTTGGGGATCATCTTCCAAATGAAGGACCAACTCGAATGAGATGTCACAGTTGTGGAAAAACGCACAACAACCTTTTGCTCAGCTTGCAATGTTCCTCTGTGCAAAAATTGTTTTTCTAGTTTTCATACATAGAAATTTGTTGTAAAGAAAATTATAATGAATACCATTGGTTTAAATATGTCCCGCAAAAAGTTTCCACTGGGATCTATGTGTCCCAATACCCCCGCTATCCCTTTGAAATAAAAAATTAATCACCCATTTTTCCATGTCATTTGAGTGTTGAATAGCCCATTAAGCTGTTGAGTACCGTAATTACTCGCAAAAAAACAACTGGGAGCGAAAGGGTTACGTAATATACAGCAATTTTAATTTTCTTCACAATTATCAAATTTAGAATTGAACAACCTATATACTATTGAATATTTCACATATTTTCTATTAGATTACACGTATAACCGATTTTTTATTGATCCCTGAAAACGGCATAAAAAATCGACAAAAACATTTCAATGTTCTTGTCTATCGGCTATCAATATGTGGAACAAGTTACCGGTTAACCTATCGTCTACAACCTTGGTTGGAACGTACTTTTTAATACATTATACATACATTATAGTTGAAAACTCAGTGCTTATGAAATTGATTATATATCACCCGTATCACCACCTACCACGGGTACTCCATATCCAACGGAATACACCCGACGACTTAAAAAAAAATAAATAAACTCAATTGCAATATCCGAAGTTGTTAGACGCCTATCACCTTCAACAAGTTGACGAACACTGTCGATGTTGCCCGCTGTAATGCTGGTGCGAGGTCTGCGGTCATGGCTCTCATTTACAACACGTTCACGGCCCTCCACGAACTGTTTATGCCAAGCAAACACTCTAGCTCGCGACCGCGTCTTTTCCCCGAACTGTACAGTCAATCTTCTCAAGATTTCGGCCGGTTTTACACCTTCTGCAGCTAAAAACTTTATAACAATACGTTGCGCAATTATATTAAAAATGACTCTAACCGAAATTTGTGGTTTATCGGATAACATTACCTTTGAAAATTCCTTGTATAAAAATGATTTGCACCAATTTTTTACCAATTTCAACTGTAACATGAGTTTGCAAGTACCACCGTTAAGTGATGTAAGAGCCATTTGAATAATATTTAGATTATATCCAGCATTATTTAATTTTAGCCTGCAAATAGTTTTACGATACTCACGAAAGATGAAACGGGACGTGAATTGAAAATGAATTTTGATCATGGTACAACTACCTTGGGATTCAAGTATGAAGGAAGAGTAGTTCTTGCAGTAGACTCCAGAGCTACAGGAGGACAATTTATTGGCTCCCAAACTATGAAGAAGATTGTTCAGATAAATGATTTTTTATTAGGTAATTGTAGTACTCAAAAATCATAAATCACATTAATTTTGTATTTTTCTAGGAACATTAGCTGGGGGTGCAGCAGACTGTGTATATTGGGATAGGGATCTTGCAAAACAATGCAGAATATATGATCTTAGGAATAGAGAACGTATATCTGTAGCTGCTGCTTCCAAATTATTGGCAAATATGGTCTACAATTATAAGGGAATGGGATTGTCTATGGGAATGATGTTAGCTGGTTGGGATACAAAGGTATGAAAATGATCTTTCTTACAAAGGTACATTTATGGAAATGAGTTTTTCAGGGCCCTCAACTCTATTATGTAGATTCAGAAGGCCTTCGAACAGCAGGAGAAGTATTTAGCATTGGCTCTGGTTCAATTTATGCTTTCGGTGTATTGGATTCAGGTTATAAGTGGGATATAAATTTTATAAGTGCTTGATCTAATTTTATGTAATTTGTATTTGAAAAATGTTTCAAATAAAATACACTAAGGTTATTCAAGTCAGTTTTCTTATTAATGCATTAATCCTTTTGGGCAATATATGTTGTTTCTAAAATTAAACCTCTTATAGAATTTGTTATAGATATTTATAGATGATTTACATCAGTGTCTATATTGATGAATTCATCATTTGGGGCAATATATGTAGTTTCAAGAAATAGACTTTTTTGTAATTTTTTTTAGTTGTCAAAACCTTGGTAGATTAATAATGCATATTGAGTTCTTCATGATAGACATGAGTGGCTAATGAACATCTATAAAAATAAACGCTTTTAACAACCAACTAACCTCACCTACCCCATAAATTTCAACTTAATGTTATCCATAAATTAACCAATCATTATTGAACATCGCTCACTACAACATCTAGCCAATTAAAAACTACTCTTAATTAATTATTGTAAGTAAACATAATATTATTAAACATTTGTACATATTTCTTGTATTTAACCATAATTTCAGTCCCAGACGATTCACAAGTTCGGAAAATATGTTTAATTTCCACGGGAAATAACTTTAATACTTTCGAATACTTATGTATTCATCGTCTGGGGAATAATTAGATTAAGATTTTCGGTGGTTCTGAATTGTAATAATTATTGTAAATGATATTTAAAAATTTTACAAGAATTAATACAAATCAAAACCACTGAAAATCCACTTTGGTGTTTCATTACCACGTTCCCAATAAGCAACCGCTCATAATATAGCTGGCTAAAACTTCGTTACAATTCATGAAAATGGTTCTTACTAAATCACTATAAATATCAATATCTCAAAATAGAATGAGTGGCAGGTAATAAGACACTAACGGGCAAAGGGCACTTCAAGATACTTTAGGAACTCTGAGATGATTTAGCTCCAAACTTCTTATGTTGTTTTGCATTGCGTTGGTGTGTTAAACCCATATGGGTAACCACAAAGGATTTTCTTTTCAAGATTCATAATAATAAAAAACTCATACATATTGCTGTTGCTAAAAATAATGATTTTTGTTAGCCATGGGAGTCCGAAACATAGTAGCAATTAGTAATTTAGGAATTGAAAAAATAAGTTATACTAATGTAAATGTTTTTTATGTACCAAGTGTTAAAAAACTGGAAATGTCAGATAGGAAAATATTATTTGAAATTGCTAAAACAATAAATAATGATTTTTGTTAGCCATGGGAGTCCGAAACATAGTAGCAATTAGTAATTTAGGAATTGAAAAAATAAGTTATACTAATGTAAATGTTTTATATGTACCAAGTGTTAAAAAACTGGAAATGTCAGATAGGAAAATATTATTTGAAATTGCTAAAACAATAAATAATGATTAAAAGCTGCTGTTTGTGTAAAGTAGAGAATTTGTGTGATATAAAATTTTATATATTTTATAAATGGCACAAGCTTATTGGAAATTTTAAATAAACAAATGGTTGTGGCTTTATTAACATGCTTGATGTTGGGAACCAGATTGGATATACGAGTATGTTTTGCTGTTAATTTTTACAGTAGGTTTCAAAATCAAGCTATAGATAAGGTCTTTAATCATTTAATCATTTAAAACGTGTATTAAGGTATTTATAATCGATTCATGTAGGATTATAAAGTTTAGAAAAAATAATAAAGATTCGTTAGACTAAAAATGCGTCGTTGGATATCTTTTTAATTTTATTTTTGCAAGACTCTATGTTGAACAACCAAGAAGCATGCACTAAAAAAGAGAATTTGTAGTTGAAAAAACTCTTCTTGCATTTAGGTATTAATATTCGTAATATCAGCTTTTATAAGGTCATCAGCATAAAAATAAAATAAAGTATTTAATTAGCACCTAATGTTACGGATTAATTGATACCTGCTTAAGTATTGATCTAAATTCAAGAGATATTTGATTTTTAGATTCGTTATCTCACGGAAATTAACACGTTTATATGTCTATTTGATAGACATGAGTGGCGGGGATTTTTGAAATGACTCGAGAGTATCAGAAAATTATATAGGGAGAATCCTTGCATCCTTTAATGTACCTCTACCATGTATTATGTTTCTGGTAACTATTAGATATTAATCTGGCGATGAATTCAAGGGGGCTGGCCGTAACGAGCGGTTGAAAAAAATGATGACACAAACTCATAATATATTTTTGTATATGTAAAAAAGGTAACCTTGACATACTCCAGCGTGTCAGATTTTTATGCAGGAGGGTCAAGTTGATGTCATAGTCCTCCTGAATAATAATCTGACAATTATATGGAGGGATATCGCTAGTCTGACCATTTTGATGGAAATTTAGAAATAATATATCCGCATTTACGTACAGAAATTGGATAATTTATTAATATAAAATTAAAAATAGATCATTACACTTTATAATAAATTACAAAACATTGAAATTTGAAATACATATTTTAGTCTTCATCTCATTTAGACTCATCTTTGAAGTTTGTTTCCACTTCAACTTCCAGGACGTCCTCGTCATCTCGTGATTCTGTAACTAAGAATGGTTATGATACATTATAATGTTATATTTATGATGTGATAGTATAATATGGAAAAGAGAACGTACCTGAATCTAAAGTATCTCCTAAAATGTCAGGTGTTATAACGATGTCTTCGTACGCCTCAGGAAGTTGGTTTCCTAGAAACCAAGTTGGCTCCAATTTTCCATCCACATTTCTCCATCCATATTCTAGTGGTGACATTTCCGTAGGAATACGATTGTGAGCGTTTCTCCACATACAAGCAATATATTTCGTTCGCAATAAATGTTGCAGCTCCGATCGACATGATGGCAAATTACAAGTAATTCATTCATTTCGCATTCAGTGAAAAGGGTTGAGACGTATCATTTACTTTGTACGTTTTATTAAATACTTCCACCCCAGCGATAAAACGTCAGCTAGTTTTTTAAACCTGTACAAATGGCAGATGAATGATGAATTTAAATTTGAAAAATCTGTCCCTAATTTCATGAATAAATTCGACGCATTCTCTTATTAAATTAGCCTTTTCACTACCACAAAGTCCTTGTAAAAAGAATTACCCAACAGGTCCCTTGCTTCTGGTAATTCATCAGTTTTAACATTTGTTCCAATGTCGACATATCCTGTAAATTTTTTTCCTTCATTCAATTCGTCTTATTATTGCAATTTCATCCCAAATCAAATTGTATACAATTTCCCTGTCACAAAATTCTTTTGGTTTTAGAGCATTTAAAGCTTCTTTGCTTTAGCAATGCATAACTTAATATTACAGCAAAATATCCTTAACTCGAGAATCCTTTACTTCTTGCTTTCAGCATTCTTTTCAAAATGAAGCAAAATAGTTATTAAAATACATTTCTTGATAATCGGTTTATAGAAAATCTACTATTTATGAGAAAATTGTTACTCAAAGAACTTACCAACAAGGTTTTTTCGGCATTTTCAATAATCAAAGATTTTTCTTTTAAAACTGATACCAGAGATTTTGAGGAATTTACTTTAGATCAGGTTGATGGAGTGGCTTAATATTTTTTCTTTGAAGAGCCACTGTATTTTTCAGAATACTCATATTTTTTTTGGCCTCTAGGGTGTATTGAAAACAGAACTGCTGAGATTTCCTGCAAAGTTTTTTTGGAACCTAAATAACAATGACATTATAAGAACATTCTTCTGTTTGGTTAAAAGAGTTATTCACACTTTCAGAAGCACTTGAAAGTTTCAGGTGAGTAAAATAATTAAATTTATGAAAATTGGATGAAGCATATCTTTCAGACTGATGTTTATTACAAAATCAGCAATAAGTATGCATTAACAACATTTTTCCATCAGACAATAAATACCTTTCAGATGTTGAGTCTAAACACTGCCAAGAAGTACCCGGTTTAATAGCTCCAAATTTAACATAACTTTTTGCCCGAAAACAAAATTATTTTCTTGGTCTTGAAATTATTTTTGTTTAGATTAATTGTGGAAAATATTGCCCATTAACCAAATTTAGTGAGAACTGAAGCCAGATCATAATGATTTTAATTATATTACGATTTATAAATAAATATTTGACAACATTGAGGTTTACTGTCAAACCACAAGTTTACAAAAAACGTGTAAAAATGAGACAGCAACTGAAATAAATGAAGAAAGACCATTTCGATTCGAAGCTACAAGACTAACAACATTCATAGAGAAAAGACTATTGTGCAGATTGGGAAATACAACGATAACATTCAAGTGTAGAGGAGTAACGTCTCTGGGTTAAAAAATGTGAGCTGATTTTTGATGGGTAAATAGTTGGCGCTGATTATAGAGGGTATTCGCTTGAATTTGAAAATAACTGTATAGTAATGCTTTAAATAATGCTCCGTGATAATGAAATTAGTAGTATTAAAATAAATAAAATAATTAAACGATTAACGATTAACAAAACAGAATCTCGTTAAATTAACTTTATTATTTAGCTATTTATTTGGTTTAGATAATACATATATTCTAATATGAAAAAAAGTAGAATCATGTAACAATAATGAAATAGTAAAAAAAAAACATTTTGGTTGATTAAAATAAAATATTGAATTTTATCCGTAACTAATATAAAAATTATAGAAATATAATTAGATCAATAAAAATAGAATAATAAAAAAAATATTTCGGTTCCTAAAAATAAAATATTGAACTTCATTAGCAACTAATATAATAGTTATAGTCATATAAAAATATCAATAAGAATAATAAAATAATTGAAAATAAAACATTTTTGTTCATAGAAATAAAATATTGAACTCTATCCGCAACAAATATAATAATTACAATTTTGTTAAAATATCATTGGTAATTAGCTTATGCAAGCAGGTACAGAAATATATCAGTTCTTAATAAAAAATAAAAAATATTTTAAACGTACCCGTCAAGGATAATATCTGACAGAGGATCCGTGTTCCGTTCTGAAAAATTCGAATCATATTGTCGAGAAGAAAATATTAAACATGTGTTAACAACTTGTGAAGTCCCACGAGGTAATGGAGAAGTGGAAAGGGTAAATAGGACCCTTATACCAGTCTTAACAAAACTTAGCGGCCGCAAGTTGAATTAAATAAAAATTCTATTTGTGTTTAATTTCTATACACACTAGCGCCCCCAGCCGGGGAGACGCCAAACTAAACACGGTTTCATAGACAATAGCTCTCCCTGCCGGCCAAACGCCAAACTTAACACGGTTCCATAAACACTAGCGCCTCTCGCTAGCAAAATGCCAAATTAAATACGATTCTGTGGATATTAGAGACCTCTACCGGCCAAACGCCAAACTAAACACGAATCTATAGACACCAGGGCCCCCTGCCGACCAGACGCCAAACTAAACACGATTCCAAAGACACTAGCGCCCCTTGCCGGCCAGATGCCAAATTAAATACGATTTCATAGACAAAAGCGCCCGCCGCCAGTTAGACGCCCAGCTAAACAAGATTCCATAGACACTAGCGCCTCCCGCTATCCAAACGCCAAATTAAACACGATTCTATAGACACTATCAATCTCTGTCGACCAATCGCCAAACTAAAACACTATTCTATGGACACTGGCGCCCCCTACCGGCCAGATGCCAAACTAAACACGATTCTACAGACACTAGCCCTCTGCCAGCCAAACGACAAACTAAACAAGATTCCATAGACAGTAGCGCCTCCCGCTAGCCAAACGTTAAATTAAAAACGATTCTATAGACACTAGCGCCACCTGCCAATCAAACGCCAAATTAAACACGATTCCATAGACAGTAGCGCCCCCAGCGGGCCAATCGCCAAACTAAACAAGTTCCCATAGCCACTGGCGCCTCCCGCTAGCTAAAAGTCAAATTAAACACGATTCTATAGACATATAAATCTATTTCAACAAATCGCCAAACTAAAATACGATTCTATAGTTACTAGCGCCCCCTACCGGCCAGACGCTAAATTAAGCACGGTTCCATAAACAAAAGCGCCTCTCGCTAGCAAAACGCCAAATTAAATACGATTCTGTAGACCCCAGCGACCTCTGCCGGCCAAACGCCAAACTAAACACGGTTCCATAGAATCAAGCTCCTCCCGCCAGCCAAACGCCAAATTAAGCACGATTCCATTGACAGTAGCGCCTCCTGCTGGTTAGACGCCAAACTAAACAAGATTCCCTAGACACTAGCGCCTCACGCTACCCAAACGCCAAATTAAACACGATTCTATAGGCACTGTCAATCTCGGTCGACCAATCGCCAAACTAAAATACCATTCAATTGACACTAGCGCCTCCTGCCGGTCAAACGCCAAATTAAACACGATTCCATAGACAATAGCGCCCCCAGCGGGCCAAACGCTAAACTAAACAAGTTCCCATAGATACTGGCGCCTCCCGCTAGCCAGAAGTCAAATTAAACACGATTCTATAGACATATAAATCTATTTCAACAAATCGCCAAACTAAAACATGATTCTATAGACACTAGCGCCCCCTACCGGCCAGACGCCAAATTAAACACGGTTCCATAAACAAAAGCGCCTCTCGCTAGCAAAACACCAAATTAAATACGATTCTGTAGATACCAGCGACCTCTGCCGGCCAGACGCCAAACTAAACAAGATTCCATAGACACTAGCGCCTCCCGCTAGCCAAACGTCAAATTAAACACGATTCTATTGACCGATCGCCAAACTAACCAAACACGAACTTACGCCATCTGGCGAGGAATAGTCAACCTGGAAGTACCTTGCCGCCGCTAAGTACTTTCAGTTCGACTATTCCTCGCTAGATGGCGCTAGTTCGTGTTTTAGTTTATCGTTTGGTCGGCAGAGGCCGGCTAGTGTCTATAGAATCGTGTCTAGTTTGGCATCTGACCGGCAGGAGGAGCTGGTGTGTATAGAAATCAAACACAAATAGTATTTTTATCAAGATCAACTTGCAACCGCCAGGTACTTCCAGGTTGACTATTTCTATACACACTAGCGCCCCCCGCCAATTAGACACCAAACTAAATACAGTTCCATAGACGCCAAACTAAACAAGGTTCCATAGACACAAGCGCCTCCTGCCAGTCAAACGCCAAATTAAATACGATTCCATAGACAGTAGCGCCCCAGCCGGCCAGACGCCAAACTAAACACGGTTCCATAGACACTAGCGCACCCTGCTGGCCAGATGCCAAATTAAATTCAATTCTATAGACACTAGCGCCTCCCGCCACCCAGATATTGTCATTCGTTTTCTTAATGCTTATTTGACACTCCTCAATTTGTCACTATGCAATCCAATCAACCGTTTTATTCTATAATTATATGCATTCAGATTTGAGATCATTTTTGAAGGTATCTACGGCTCCATTTTCCAATTCTTCTTCATACATATACAATTCGAAATTATGTATGATTGTACCATTCAAGCCCAGAAAGAAATCATGCTCATATACGTTTCAAACGATAAGCATTCTTACTTCTTTTCAGCATCATTTTCCTCATCATGGCTCTTCACATTACTACAAATATTTCGAAATATGTGATTTAAGGTAATTTTGAAAATAATAATTTGTTCTTGAGCCAAGTGGTTTTTAAAATATTTATTTTGCCAATCTATTACGAGATTTAAGTATATTAAATAAATCATTAAAATTTAGAAGAAATTCATCTGTAGTACCTGCATTATGGAAATATGTATTAATATCTGTTCTCGATAAATAAAGAGGAACAGCTGCTCAATAACCATCACAAAAAGACGTTACATTGTTTCCACCTTTACACTGATAAATTTCGCAAATCATGCAACTTGGAATTTCGTCGAAATGGTCCAATTACAACTCTGGTTAGCAAAAAGATATCGAAAAAAATTATATATCATTAGAAAATCTACACTCTAGCGATGTTTATAAAAAAACAAAAGCTTCCTACCACCTTTACTTTTTTTTAATCGCATGAATTCTTGTAATAATATGAATATTTAAGATATAATACATACTGTGAAAGTTATGAAGTTATAACTTCTTGCATAAGTTAAAATAAGAAGAGACATGAAAATCAGAAAAATTGAAGAAAATAAAGTGAACTATTGAAGAAATGAGTCGTTTTAGAAAATATCTTGTTTAACATTTCAACAATTTTCTAAGTAAAATTGGGTTGGATGTCAGTAATTTACAAAAAGTTTTTGTCATAATAGTACAGCAAGTCAGCAATGTAAAAAATGAGATCAGGAGTTGTTATGACAGCTATATATGATAAGGAATCAATCTGATGAGTTTTAAACACGAAAAAAAAAGGATTATGATAGAGTGGAGTGATAAACTCCACTTTAATAATGAAAATAATGAATTTTGATCTTCTGCTTAAGAAGATAATCTATAAAAAATACATCGAGGGAAAAAGAAGACATGTACCAACAAAATTAAAAGGAGTAACAGAAAGAGGCATATTCAAAATTATACTTATCTACAATTATTCTATATATCTCGTAACAGTAAAGGATGACAGTGAGTTGAAAAGCTAAGAACAAATGTGAGAAAACATTTAGAAATGTGGTCCACTCAAAATTCTTCATACATATAATTAATATAAACTAGATACCTTCCATAGGACAGCTGTAAGCCTACATTTTGATGTTTAGGACTTGTTTTGAAAAGAATACTGTTCCCTTTTCGTTCTCTCAACGTTTTTGCTTCCATTAGAATGACTTGATAACAATATACTTTCAACTGGTTGTTGAGAAGCTAAAAAAATAAAACAAAAGTGTGTGGGTACGTATCAGTAGAAATGGCATTACCTCACCCAATTCAAACAAACATGTTTCTTCAATATTCAACAACTCTAAAATACCTTAGACATGGAGTGCAATAAACCATTAAGTTGCATTACAATGTATTCGCTAAGCTAAATTTACACTCAACCAAGTCATATGCATACAGGACTTTTCAGGAAAATTCTTCATTACTCATTCAGTTTCATTGGCAGATATAGTGTTGAATTTGTACAAAGTGATGAAATGGTAAGTGACTTGAAAGTTCTTATTCAAAAACTGGTAAGACAATAATTTGATGGAAACATGACATTGCTAAAGTTATTTTTTTCAGACTAGTTTGAGATTTTCAAAGGAAGTCACCTAAAATACTTAACAAAATATATGATTTAATATCAAATATTGATGAGCAACTACTAATTATTTTGATTAAGAGTAAATTTATTAGAAAAATATTAATATTTAGACAAATATCAACTCACTGGCAACATTTTTCATCAATTCATTGTAAACTACAAGTTACTTATTCTCCACAATTGGGGTGGAGTCTCTTTAAATCAAACCAATCAAAAATTACTCATTATTTATTTTCTTACCTCAGAAATATGAATAAAACAAGTAAGATGTGTCAGAACAATACGAGGATCTTTTCTATCATTTATTTATTGTGCAGAAATACCACAGTTAATTTGAATGATCTTTATCTTGCAATTCCATAAGGTAGGTACTCCAAAACTACTAAAGGTCCCCATGTGAATCCATCCAAACGCTCCTATTATATCAATCATTATATACAGGTAAATATTTAAAAAAAAATGTGTTGTTGGGGATTGTTTTATTAAATTTCCAAAAATATTTCCTAAATGATAGAATCACTGCAAAAATCTTCAAAACCGGGTAGATGCGGTTCTCTTGTTGCTACTTCAATAATATAATTCTTTTTTTGTAACTTGACATTCACAGACGTTACACTACAAATTTCCAGGCCCAGTTCAGATCAAGCTACCATAGCGAAATTAGTAAATATGTTAGAGTACATACAATTCTTTTTTATTAGAGGCCATTTGGGTAAATGAGAAATCACGCTCCTTTACCTAAAAATAAATTATTTGTAAACTACTTCCAGTATTGGTGTAGTAGCTATACTTGTTATTAAAAAAGATATTCTAATACTTGCCAACACCTTAAAAGCATATTCATCAACATAAAACATTGTGGTCTGTACGTGAGTATTTTTATCAAATTACTTAGTTAAAGGTGTAGAAAGTGTGAAAAATAACTGTACATACCTACTATAAGAATCAAAATTTTAAAAATTTATACATTTTCAGTCAAAATTTACTTCATTACATAAACTACATTCACTTAATCTTCACGTTTAAAACTTAAACATAAGTAAGTTTTCAACTAGATACCAATTCCGTTTCTAACATTATAATGAATTCCGAAGTTCCTTTGTTTGAAACTTTGGTTTACTTTGACCTTGGACGGACGAATAAATAAGATTAACCCAGCTGGCATGTTTGAATATAACTGAAGCCAACTTACAGTAAACCTCAATGTTGTCAAATTTTACAATTTATTTGTTCATTATCTGGATGCATGTTACGTTTCAAAAATATTTATTTATACATCGTAATATTATTAAAAACCAATAAGAATGTGGCTCTAGTTCTCACTAAATTTGGTTAATGGACAATATTTCCCACAATTGATCTAAACAAAGATCAAGAAAATAATTTTGGCTTATGTTTATGAAAAAATATAAGCTATGCAACATTGCTATGTAGGTGTATTCATTTATGTTTTTGTTTTATCTAGCATAGAATGTTTGAAAGAAATAATATCAAATACTAGTTTTATTTGAATACAAATTTACTATAGACATGTACCAACAAATCTTCGAGACAAACATATAGGTTTTTAATGAGGATATGCTTATTTATTATAATTATTAGTCAATTTAAGTCAAAAACAAGATGAAAGTAATGTGAAAACAAAAAACAAAGGCTAATAGATTAGCCTGGCCAGCAACTTCAGTACTTTCATCAAGTTGAAGTGAAAAGTTTGTTTTATTTAAACTGTGACAGTGAATTTGGCCGATTTTTTTTCTCCCTTCTCAGTGAATGAAACTTCAGATTCTAACCTACTAAGTGTTCTGTTCCTTTTTTAGATATCAATATGAATAGGCGATAAGATGCAAATGTAGCTTGTCTATTTTTCAGAAATTGATGTTTTCGTTATTGAGTTTGACTTTAAGAATTCTTTTTCTTTGTACTGAAAGAAATACATATGTTTTTTTTTTTGTGAAAAGTCTTTACAGTTTTGAAGGTTTCATACTCTCATCAGCAAATACTTCGAAACATAAAACACACTGAAGTAGCAGGTTGTCATCTGTGCCAGTAACCACAAAAACCATATTTCAAATAATCAGCAATGTACTTATGGTTCGGTTTTGCCTTCTTAGGGACTTCTTTTAAAAATTCTAAACTAACCTAATAAAAATAAGTTTTGCATTGAGATGTTTATTATTATAAATTATTAATAAATGAATTTTGCCTTATCACTTGTTTTTAAATAAGTATTTTTAAGGCAATTACCATTTAACCAATCTAATCACTTTGTACAAATTAAACATTATATGTGCAAATCGAACTAAACGAGTAATGGAGAACTGTTCTGAAAAGTTTTGATTGTATGTGACTTGGTTGAGATATTATAGATTATAAGGGAGACTAGCTAAAACGTTCAAATAAGATGTGAGAATGCTTATCGTTTGAAACGTTAATGAAAATGATTTCTTTCCGACCTTGATTGATACAATCATACATAATTTAGAATTGTATAAGTATGGAGAATTGGAAAATGGAGCCGAAGATACCTCCAATAATGATCTTTAACTCGAATGGATACAATTATGGAATAAACGTTTGATTGAATGGAAAAGTGTTGATTATTTCATAAAGTACGCGAGGACAATTTGTGTGCTGCATTTACTACTACCTACTGCTACCACCACACTCACTATTATACTGTCTGACGCCGGTTTCGATGTACTCCTCTAGTTTCTATGTGATTTGTACAAAACAAACAAACAAACAAAATATTACTGCGTATAATTTGATATCAGATGGTTATTTGATTGAATTAGTAACTCACTAAAGGTATTGAACAAAATATGTAATTTGATCCATTTGGTCGAAAGATACAAAAAACTACAGGAAGAAGTGATTTATAAGATATCAACTGATTTTGGTATTTGTAATAACTGCAAATTATCAAAGGATTATTTCTTAAAGGAAAGACTATCATTACTCTGATTGAATTAGAACAACTCTAAAATTCAGTGGTAAGTTCAATAATTACTCATCTTGTACTAGATACTGTGAACAATTTGAAATTATTATTATAATTATTTTCTAGTTTATGCTCTTTGAAAAATAGCAAATGAATGCTCTCAAATTTTTTCGATAATAATATAATGAGAATCGTATAGAACTGCTTTTGTTACTTGCCATTTTTCTTGATCAAAAAATTTCTTATAATTAAAAATCACATTGTTAACAGAAGTTAATTTGAAATTAGAATTTTCTCTATATAGAAAAATTGTTTCTGATTTTGTATAATAGTGCTCGTTTCTATAATTGATCTTCACACAAATGTTTTTGTAATCCATTTACTTAACACACTTTATCTGTCTTGATTGAACTTCTCAGTGAATATGTAACTAAATCCTAATTTTAATGTACGGACAAAAATAATTATTGAAAATTGTGAAGTTATTTTGGTTTTCTAGAAAATCCCAGTGAGACAGATTTTGTATAGAAATTTTAAAACTTTGACTTATATTTTGTATTGATTGATGTCTTATACCTTGTTATTTGCAAACTAAAACTATTTAGATGATGTTTCTGTTTGCCAATGAACAAGAGAATTGTTCAGAAAATGGGAAAGTTTTGAAATTAAGAAAAAAGAAAGATCGTTTTAGTTCCATAAAAGGTTATTAGTTTTTCAACTAGAAATATTCAGACAATTTAAAACAAAATATGCTCCAGTCTCAACAACTAGGCCACGTAAGGATTCACATTCCTATATCAAATGAATCATTTATTGATATCTCTCTGTGGTAAAGCATTGTCGGTCGAATATAAAATCACCCTGTATTTACTGAGTTATATTTAGATTATGTAAATTCCAAAGATAATAATAATCTTTTTGTATTTACTCAACCTCTAAACAGAACTAAATTTGTTTATTTCAAAGAAGATCTGTGTATATTTTAGGATTTAGCTTTACTTCGTTTATTTTATATGTATGTTTTAATACAATTTCATTGTTGTTCTATTTTATACTGTTCACTCCTTTATTGTATGAGCAGCTTGAAATTGTTGTCACTATCGACTTGGGCTCCCCTGTGGTGGTTATTCCGAAACCCGATGGGAGTGTCCCACATATTTTTCAAGCTGGATCCATATTAAGCATATTTGCTTTCGAAAGTATAACAGCGGGGCAGTGTCATTCAAACTATTACCAACCATAGAGGCATGTATAGGATGACCGATTGAATATCGGTATAATAACAGCTCCTTCTGAAATGTTGATGAGGTGAGTGAGAACTGTATCCCAGACTACTCTAATAAATATCGATTTTTTCTCTATTTGTTTCCCCTGTTATATGTGAATTTTATTTTTTTATTTAAGGATAAGGCTGAAACTGTTGAAATTAGTTATAAAAAATTATTTGCATAAAATTAATAAAAAAAAAATGATTTTATAACAAACTTTATTGAGAAAATTAACAAATTTTTATCAAAAATTAGAACGAACATTTTTCCTTCAAATCACGACACCATCACTTCAAATTTTCTGCCTTCACCCAAGATCTAGTCACCGCGCCGGAATCGAAAAATGTCACGTGGTAGTGCGTCTGAAAATAATCGTTATCCGTCACAGTGTGACTAACTCCATAGATCGAATACCTTGTGTCGTTTCAAGAATTTTATCGAAATATATTACGAAAAAAAGTCGATTAATCACCCTGTATATGGCCATCAAAATTTACAAATTAAAAAAAAAAAAATAAAGCTGTATACGAGTTTACAAATTTCCCACTCTCCACTTTCAGTTGATAAATAGAATCGCACTCTATTTAAGGTAACTTGAAATTTATTTCGATTTCCACTCCAAATGAAATATTGGAATAAGTAAAAAAATCACCCTGTATATAAGGTAACTTAATAATTTCGATATTAAAACAAAATCATCCTGTACGTGACATGAACTAAAAAAATGGTACTTAGAACACTAACCTAATGAAAGTGACCAAGAGAAATATTAGACTTACCGGTTCTGAGGAATCTTTCAAGCAAAAATAATTCTCGATTTCCGGATCATCTTCCACCATAGCCGGCCACCATGGATAACCTTCGAATTTCGCCCAGACGATGCTACCCGCGTTATATATATTAAATATCATCAGCTCCTTTTCTTTATCGTCGATCGATTCTTCCTTGATTTTGCATCTATTATACCTCCCATCTGGATTCATCCAACAATACCATTTGTCAGATAGATCCAGGGGATCTTTCACGTCGGGCAGGTATCTATACTTATCGCAAGAGTCGCAATACACGTAGAGACCGACGTTTCTGCATTCTTGAAGTAATCTCATTTTCTCGTAGAAGCTCTCGTTCAAAAAATCCATATGTTCCTCCTCTTTCGCATCTTTTCTGTTTAGAACTTCCTTGGAATTGGCGTCGCTACAGTTCATTGGTGGTGATGCATCGAACTTATCTGCAGGAGTCACGATAATCTTCGTATCGTTAGCATCTTTTTCCTCCTTTGGAGCTTGGAGCAATACCGTTGAGTTTTGGTTTCGATAAGTTTGTTTTTTCTTCTCCTTAACCATTTTCAACCAGTTATTGAATTTTGTCACTACCAAATTTTTGTAATACAAATTGGTTTCTTTACTCAAAGTCGACGGCATTTTAAAACTTCTACAATTTTAATATACAAATAACACTTATTAACCGTCTTACTTTCATTCACTTAAAAAAATATTTTTTACAATTGTTGACTTTTGAAATTTAAGCACTTTGAAATGTTTATCTCGTTAACCAATCGAAATCATCAATTGATGATATCTTTAGGTACAGGGTGCGGCAGCATAACTTCCTTTTTTCAAAAGTTAATAAAACTTATTGTATGAATCAGAAAATTTTTATTCGTTTTTTATAATACAGGCACATACATAAAGTTTTGTTTTACTGAGTTTTGAAGATCAAATCAGTTAGGTGACGTCCCCCATTCTCCATATACTGAGTAAACCGATTTCTGGCGTTTGTCATGACTCTTGCCAGCATAGCAGGCGTTATGTTGGCAATTTCTTCCTGGATGTTCGTCTTCAAATCTTGTAGGGTCCTTGGACGGTTCACATACACACGGGATTTCAAAAAACCCCATAGGAAATAATCACAAGGGGTCAAATCGGGAGAGCGGGCTGGCCACTCCAAATCGCCCCTAATTGAGATAAGGCGCTCTGGGAAGTGTTCCCTCAAAACAGCCATCGATGTTCTTGAAGTGTGTGCCGTTGCTCCGTCTTGTTGGAACCAAGTGTCCCCTAAGTCCAACTCATCTAGCCGTGGGAAAAAAAATTCCTGTAACATGTTTACATACCGGTACGAATTCACTGTCACTGTGACTTCATTTTCCTCAAAGAACCAGGGACCAATAATTCCACGTGAGTAAATTGCACACCACACTGTGACTTTAGGTGAATGCAAAGGCCGTTGATGCAATTGTCGAGGATTGGTATCAGCCCAGTAGCGCATGTTTTGTTTGTTTACGGATCCACACAAATGAAAATGGGCTTCATCACTAAAAAAAAACAATAGCGTCCTCAGGAACGACTTCCAGAAAAACCTCACACGCGTTCCTCCGAGAATTGAAGTCACGTTCAGAAAGTTCCTGCACAATTGCCATCTTGTATGGATGAAAATGAAGATCATCATGAAGTATTCTCCTCACAGAACGATCGGAAAGTCCAAGGGCAGACGCATGTTTGCACGCAGAACGCCGTTGTGATCGCAACACTGAAGTTCTAACTAACTCAATGTTCTCCGGTGATCTAATGGGCCGAGGGACTCCAGTTCTTCGTCTTGTCACACTTGCAGTTTGTCTGAACGTAGTGACCCACGTAACAATTGATTTCCGGTCCGGGACAGGGGCCAAGGGGGCTAAATTAAAGCGATTCCGAAAGGCGCGCTGGGTTGCGATCACAGAACATCCGCTCGAAAAGTAAACCTCAACGGCAAACGCACGCTCCTCACTGTTCCAACGCATGATGGCGACTGAACTGTGCCGGGACAAAACTTTATAGTCCCCCCTCTCGAACGAGACCACTAGCACTCCGTTACGACATCTACCGACTAAATGGCGAACTTTTTAAAAAAGGAAGTTATGCTGCCGCACCCTGTATATTTAAGAAAAAAACGATTTTTCGCGTTGTACATCACGAAATAAAACCGCTATAATTACGATGATTTAACTATCTGAAACAAATAAAATGAAAATATGTAGACATATATGTAATACCAACTGTCCATATAGGAGTCTTACCTATATGAGTAATAATAGTATAACCATTGTATAAAGAATATTCTTTATACAATGTTATTACAGTATATGTTAGACAACGTATTATAACAAAAATAATATTTTACAACGTTGCATAGAATATTTTTTGTGTTGAAAGTTAAAATGGCAACATGCTAGTACACTGTGAAGTTGGCTCCTAGTGATATTAGACAGTTTAGGTTATTGCATATCTGTCTTTATATTAAGTTATAACAATAAAAAGGATATTTTTATTCTAATAATACTAAAAACAACAAGTTATAGGTCCGAGACTTTTCATTGTATAAATAAATAATTCGGATTACGAAACTAAAAACGAAAATTCATTAGAACAAAAAACTTTTCTGGAAACTGTAACATAAATGGAATAACTTTAAAAGCATATAGAATTATGGACTTGGTTATAAACCGCATAGGTACCGAGTAGTATTCATGATTATGAATATATAAAAACATACATTTGTACATACATACATAACACATATTATGAGCTGTACTGGTAAATGATGAAATATTTGAAAAATTGTCTAAGCTGTATGAAGGAGATACAGAACAATTAAAAGGTAAGGTCACTCAAAAATTTTTCAGCTATATCTATAAGAGAAATGACATTCAATATATCTGTATTCATAAGCGATAGAAGATCAAAGCATGATGAAATCTACAAAACGTGACATAAGCGTAAAAGGTATTGGAAACAAACATTTTGATGAATGCTTTCTTCAGAATGTGATAATATTTTCACTGGAACACAAAAGTTAAGTGTCAGACTGGATAATAGAATACATAAAAATGGTTGAAACTAAATTTGATACAAAAGTTCATTAAGTAAGATAGGAAATAATGGAGAATATACGAGTAAACGAATGAAAGAATATATGAAAAAATGAGGTACTATTCTTGATTATACTCCAGCAAACTTCCCATAACTTAATGGAAAATTGGATTGAGGGTAAACCTTGGACACTAAGAAATCTAAGTGTATTTGGCTCAGATGCGAGGATTTGGCGAAGATACTAGAAAGGATATCAGCTCTGGAATAAAATTGAAATACATGATATAAAAATAATAACTAGGATATTAAAAGATAATGAAGAAACCAGAAGTCAAAAACAAGATGAAAGTAATGTGAAGAAGAGCCACGATGAGGAAAATGATGTTGAAAACAAAGAACAAATAACAGTAAAGTGAGAAGTGTAAAATAATATTGAGGAGAACAAGGAACAGGAAATAAGGAAATCAAAAAGAAAAATTTCTGACCTATTGTGATTTTCCAACAAAAACAATATTATTTCCTTAAGAAGCTTGAACAATCTTGACAACACTTTACCTCTTGAGAGCCACCGTACTTCACAATGAAGCAGGAATGCTTTTTGCTCACTTCCCATTTGATCACAGAGAATAGCAAAAAGTCAGCAAGTTAGCAAGCAACTTCAGTACTTTCATTAAGTTGATGTGAAAAGTTTTTTTTTCAAAACTGTAACTGTTAAATTGAGCAATTTTTTTATTTTCTTTTCAGTGAATGAAACTTCAGATTCTACCCTAGAGAGTGTTCTGATCCTTTTTTAGCTAGCTGTCAATGTGAATAGGCGATATGATGCAATTGTAGCTTGTCTATTTTGCTCACCACAAATTGATGTTTTCATTAGTGAGTGAGACTTTAAGAATAAGTTCGAATAAGAGGTGAGAATGCTTATCATTTGAACTGAACTTGAATGTTACAATCATACATAATTTCGAATTGTATAGGTGTGAAGAAATGGAAAATGGAACCGAAGATACCTACAATATTAAACTCAAACCTGAATTGGATTGCACAGTGACAAATTGAGAAGTGTCAAAGAAGCATTACGGAAATGATTGGCAATATTGAAAATTCCACATCAGATAATACTTTCGAATGGCTAATGAAGATGCTTATAGAATACAAAATGGGGAAAGTGAATCGAATAATAGAGGTAATTATTTAATTACAATAAATATATCTAAAAACTTATGATATACATATTGATTGGTTGATTGTACAATGAATCAACACTGAGGACATACACTCAGCTGCCCAAAGTTTGTTAAATGAACAATTCACAAAAGTAAAAGTCCTTAAAAGATACTAGAAGAATATTCACATTGAGAAATCCAAGACATATACTACTATTACCACACTCACTTTTACACAGTCTGACACCTGTTTCAATGTTCTCCATTAGTCTCTATGTGTTTTGTACAAAAAAAAAATATTACCGAGAATAATTTGATTCAAGATCATCAGTTGATTGAATTAGTAAACTCACTCTCTACTCAATAACAACATTTTCTTGTTTGAATTTCCCGCCTCCCAACTGAAACGGCAACACTGCACATGTCAATAGGCAGTGTTGTTTTATTACTATTATTACTATATCTATACACGAAAAAATTACTAACAATAATTTATTCAATCTGCTTAAGTTATTTAAACAACTTTTTTTATTAACAGCAAGGACACGGAGGTAAACGTATCAATAGTTTTGGAGCTCAACAAGGTTTGAAATTTTTATAAAAAAATTCATGTATATCTTATATGAATGAATAATCTACATACCTTCAATTTCAAACACATATATAAACATTTTTCTTCAAAATAATTAGAAAACACAATTAAGATTTTTACTTCAACAAAGGGTTTGTGATAACCTTTTCAGAATGTAAATAAATGATTCTGTTAATGTAAAACGGTCGGTTAAACTTACATTCTGGTCCACATTTCTTAGAAGCACATTTTAAGCATTCTCCAAAGCAACCATGGCATCTTAAATTCCAGCAGTTACAAAGACCCATTTTTGATTTATTTTCATAAGATGTTGACGGCATTGCTGCGTCAAACGGGATTGATGTTAGTCGTGGAAGAATATCGTTATTTTTCTTCAATTTGTACACTACTGTCTCTGAATGGTAATAGGCTTGCGGAACCATATCGAAATGGTTTTTTTCATTTATTTCCATCGGTATCTTATACAGATTCGATGTCGGTAGACTTGCGGAATCAAGTCGCCATGATCTTTCTCTATTTATATTAGTTTGTGGAGAATTTTGACTGGATGCTGTAGGTCTAAAGGATTTAAATCGGATTAATGTTTTTCTTGAAAGCATCTTGTCAGATTTTTCAGTTTGTGGTTTTGTTGTAAGTGAAAATAGATATATTTTCGAGATCAAATCTTACTTTCTTCTTTTTTGGAGGGTTAACGTTTTCATTCAGTGCTCTGACTCCACTGTCTTAACTAGACATGATTTTTTCCTTGGAGGTTTATCGTTATTTTCCTAAATAAAAATATTTTCAAGACCAAGAAACTAATTTTGATGAAAAAGTTTATGAAAATAAATAAGCTAACCAAAATCGTTATGTATCTGTATTCGTTTGCGATAAAATGGCTGCCTTTGTTTACTAAATACTAAAAAAGCATTTTGAATAGATTTGTTGGAGTGAAATATTTTTGAGTGTTTAGATATTGTTCAAGTGATATATTAGTCTTAGTTTCAGTTTTTAGTAAAGCTTTTCATATTTCCCCATTCCAGTCATATGGTTAAATTAGTTACTTACAAAACTCTACATAATAGGATACTCGAATAATGTATATTTTGACTTCTAATATTATTATGAGAAAAGCAGTAGTCAAAAACAAGATGAAAGTAATGTGAAGAAGAGCCATGATTAGGAAAATGATGCTGAAAACAAAAAACAAGAAACAGAAAAGTCAAAAGTGTAAAATGAAGAAAGAAAGAACAAGAAATAAGGAAATAAAGAAGATAAAATTATGCCTCATCGCGTAATTTTACAACAAAAACAATCATAATTCATTAACAAGCCCAAACAATCTTGACAGCACTTTCACTCATTTCATCGCACAGAATGGCAAAAAGTCGGGATTGCTTAGGCTGCGACTTAATGAAATTTACAATCTTCACTGTATTATCAATCGCCGTTGGCTAAATTCTTTTTCTGTTCAATGTCAAATGCCTTTAAATTTATTGTTATGCTGCAGTTTTGTTATTTTTCAGTTTTTAGGGAAAAATAGGTAATTTTATCGTATTCCTACATCACAATCGTTGTGAAGAAGTGATTCATGAGTAAAAATGCAATGCAATAAAATTTGAAAACATTATTTTTTTGGCCAGCTTATATAATATCAACAAAATACCTTAATACCAATGACATTATAAGAACATTTTTCTTGTTGGTTACAAGAGTTGTTCATACTTTCAGAAGCAGAAGAAGAAGTTTCAGATGAGTGAAATAATTAAATTTTTAAAAATTTGGATGAAGCGAATCTTTCAGACTGATGTAAACTACAAAATCTGCAATAAGTATGCATTAACAACATTTTTCCAACAGACAATAAATACCTTTCAGATGTTGAACCTAAACACTGCCAAGAAGTACCCGGTTTATTACCCCCAAATTTAACATAACTTTTTGCCCAAAAACAAAATTATTTTCTTGGTCTTGAAATTATTTTTGTTTAGATTACTTGTGGAAAATATTGCCCATTAACCAAATTTAGTGAGAACTGAAGCCAGATCATAATGATTTTAATTATATTACGATTTATAAATAAATATTTGACAACATTGAGGTTTACTGTCAAACCACAAGTTTACAAAAAACGTGTAAAAATGAGACAGCAACTGAAATAAATGAAGAAAAACCATTTCGATTCGAGCTACGAGTCTAACAACATTCATAGAGAAAAGACTATTGTGCAGATTGGGAAATACAACGATAACCTTCAACTAGGAACATCAATCCAATTTAATACCGCAAGAGGAAAATAACGATAAACCTCCAAGGAAAAAATTATGTCTAGTTAAGATGCCTCGGTATAATTCCGCAATCCCGTTATTATCCAGAGGAGTCAGAGAACTGCATTAAAACGTTAGCCCTCCATATCTATTTTCACTTACAACAAAACCACAAACTGAAAAATCTGACAAGATGCTTTCAAGAAAAACATTAATCCGATTTAAATCCTTTAGACCTACAGCATCCAGTCAAAATTCTCCACAAACTAATATAAATAGAGAAAGATCATGGCGACTTGATTCCGCAAGTCTACCGACATCGAATCAGTATAAGACACAGATTGAAATAAATGAAAAAAACCATTTCGATATGGTTCTGCAAGTCTTTTAACATTCAGAGACAGTAGTGTACAAATTGAAGAAAAATAACGATATTCTTCCACGAAGAACATCGATCCCGTTTGATGCAGCAATGCCGGCAACATCTTATGAAAATAAATCAGAAATGGATCTTTGTAACTGCTTGAATTTAAGATGTCATGGTTGCTTTGGAGAATGCTTAAAATGTGCTTCTAAGAAATGTGGACCAGAATGTAAGTTTAACCGACCGTTTTAAATTAACAGAATCATTTATTTACATTCTGAAAAGGTTATCACAAACCGTTTGTTGAAGTAAAAATCTTAATTGTGTTTTCTAATTGTTTTGAAGAAAAATGTTTATATATGTGTTTGAAATTGAAGGTATGTAGATTATTCATTCATATAAGATATACATGAATTTTTTTATAAAAATTTCAAATCTTGTTGAGCTCCAAAACTATTGATACGTTTACCTCCGTGTCCTTGCTGTTCTTCACGCGAGTTCTTTTTTGACAGTTAGTTAATTCAGATTTAATCAATATATTTAATGTTTATAAAAAAAGTTGTTTAAATAACTTAAGCAGTTTCAATAAATTATTGTTAGCAATTTTTTGGCCGTTTCAGTTGGCAGGTGGGAAAATCAAAAAGTGATGGACTCATCGATCTGGCTTTGTAATTACTATTTGGAAAGAGGTGATTCATTCATTAGTATTAGATATTGCCAACGTCTTAAAAGCATTTAGCTTGTGTAAATCATATTCATGCATATTTATTGAATATTCTGTATTTTACAACAATGCATGAAAGAGACGCTTTATCTAAATTTTCCTAAATTGAATTATTACATTCATCTGAAACTTTAAGTGCTTCCAAGAGTGAGACTCTCTTATAACCAATAAGAAAAATGTTCTAATGATGTCACTGATATTGAGGTTCCAATAAAAAATTTCCAACAGGAAACAAACATGAATACATGGACCTATTGGGTACTTCATTTTGCAAGGACAAGGAAAAACTAATTTACAAAAAAAAATACCTTGAATTTATTCATGAAAGTGGGGACAGATTTTTAAAATTCAAATTCTTTAAAAACATTTTTTAAATATCTCATCACCTAAGAAAAGCTTTTTATATTTCCCGATCCTATCGTATTGTTTAATTAGTTAGTAATGTTGTTCGACTTGGAAATGATGAAGGAGTTAGAGCGGAAACAAAAATTAAAACAATACATATTTTCTACGAAAAGGATTTTAGTGATCTCAAATATTTGAGTTTATCTACTCCAAAGTAGTTTTTTCATAACTACGGGGTTTTATATAAAATCATATGATTTGTTGGGATTTATTTAAGAGATACCAAGATTCAAATTGTCCACAGTATCCAGTAAAAGATGAGTAATTATTGAACTTACCACTGAATTTGGAAGTTGTTCTAATTCAATCTGAGTAATAGTAGTCTTTCTTTCAAGAAATAGTCCAAATGGATCAAAGTACATATTTTGTTCAATGCCAGAGTGAGTTTACTAATTCAATCAACTGACTATCTTAAATGAAATTATACTCGGTAATATTTTTTTGTTTTGTACAAAACAATAGAGACTAACGGAGAACATCGAAACAGGCGTCAGACAGTGTTATAGTAAGTGTGGTAAAAGTAGTAGTACATGTCTTGGATTTCTCAATGTAAGTATTCTCTTATCTTCTTTTACTTTCGTGATATGTTCATTTAACAAATTTTGGGCAGCTGTGTGTATGTCCTCAGTGTCGATTCTTTGTACAATCAACCAATCAACATGTATACCATAAGTTTTTACATATATTTATTGTATTTAAAAATTTACCTCTATTATTCGATTCACTTTAACAATTTTGTTTTCTATAAGCATTTTCATTAGCCATTCGAAGTATTATCTGATGTGGAGTTGTCAGTATTGGTATTGCCATTCGTTTTCTTAATGTTTCTTTTATACTTGTCAATTTGTCACTGTTACAATCAAACAAAGACTACGAAGAACAAGAAGAAGAGGAGAAGTAAGAAGTAGAGGAGGATAAAGAATAGAACGTGGACGAAGTATAAGGAGAATAGCAGAAAGATACTTTTTAATGGCGATGTCGTGATTTTTAAAGGAATTTTCTGTCGGAATGCAAATTTCCGTTCTAATTTTTGATAACAATTTCTCAATTTTCTCAATAAAGTTTGTTGAAAAATCCTAATTTTTTCATTAGTTTTATGCAAATCATTATTTATGCCAAATTTTATCATTTTCATGCCTTTTCCTTAAATTTCAAAAAAAAAAAATTCAATTATATTGTCTTAAAGCATCATAAATATGAGTAATTCCATGATTAACACGTTAACCGCAGAGCCAAACATGTATGCCCCTTTCCGTCAATTTGATGCCCAATTTCATTTGTCACAAAAATTTCATAAATACATATGACTAAATTCATTATTCAACTGTCAAGCCGATAATTTTTTTTTGTCCAAGCCAATCAATTTTATTTATTTTTCAATAGTAATTTTTTTCGCATAATTTCGATGCACAAATCGAAGATTCTCAACATTTTTTTTCGCCACAATTAGGGTACAATATTGTTGCGTATCTTAAAAAGAATAGATTGAAAATTTTTGGAGACTCAAAAACAGCAGTTAGTGAAGAATTACTTAAACTAAAAAAATTTGGTTGTTGTATTATACTTGTATTTTCTAAAATTAATTATCATCATAATAGAAGGGTGATAGTACATTGACGAAATTTCGACTGTGAAAATGTGATAACCTGGAAAAATCGGGAGACTAGTACTTGACTTTCAATTTTTACTAGACACCCTATTTCAAGAAAAATTGTAGATGTAACGGATAAAAGTATGGACAAATATTGACTCATTTTTCCCGAATTTTCTGTATCTGAGTTGAGAAGCTATGTGCACATCCATGTACTCTAGTAGGAGTTGAAGGTAAAGTTATTCCAAGTTTCTCAGACAGAACTATGACACTGAATGAAAACTCTTACGACAGAATAGAGTGCAGGAAAGCACATTCATTACTTCCTCTACCTTCCATTAAACTATCAAGAGCTTCTAGAAGAGCGGGGAGTGCAGGAAGTTGTTTCATTAAGGTCAACACTGCTTCGAGCATTTCTATACACCTTGTTTTACACAGTGTCTTTGAACTATATTTACCTGGCTCAATTCAATCGGAAATATGGACAGTTGCTGTATACTGCAAGAGGTTAAATCTTGGAAATTCTGGTTTGGACTTTCTTAATTATTCCACTCATTTTCATCTGCCATTATTGTGAAAAAATCTAGACTCTTTTCGATTCGTTTTTGTTGGCAAAAATATTGTAGAAGCCTATAGATATTTAGTGTCAGTGTGTGAAGTAACTTTCCTTAATTCCAAAACTTTCCGATTTTCTGAAAAATTCTCCTATTCAATGGCAATCAGAAACATCATCTAAATAGTTTTAGTTTGAAAATAACATGGTATAAGACATCAATCAATCCAAAATATGAGTCAAATTCACTTTATTTACAATCCAAATTAAAAATATAATGATATGAATATTCACTATCTATAGAAATTTAAATACCTGGATCTGATCGACGGTTATTGAACAAGTCATAGAACATTCTAATCCCGGAGCTTTTGGCGAACTTTATCTAATCAAAGTGTATTTCTAACTAGAGTTTCCATAGGTAATTCAATTGTTTTATCCTAATTTCACAAAATCTGGTTGCAATTGTGAAGAATCAGCGATCAATGTCCAATTTGGCGAACAATCAATTGAACTACTCATATTATTGGTTGTTATACTAATAGATGGAGTATTGTCGATATTCTCAGTAATTCTAGAATCACTAACGTCTCTCCGAATCAAGTCTTAAGAGCTCGCGAAGAAGTTGAAACTTGATGGAGGAGTTTGTCCGAGATGTCCAAGGATTAAAAACCTTCTGAAGAAATCCCAAAAATATGTAACTAGTGAAGGTTATTACCTTATATTCGAACCGCCCTCGTATTAAAAGATTACAATTCATCAGCTCATAAATCTTGGTTGATAATTTTTGAAACAAAAAAAATAATAGTTCGATGAAAAACGGTTTATTACGATTATTGGCAGTCTTATAGAAGTCTTATAAAAAAAAGTTAAATGACAAAGTTGTAAAAAATTAAAAGATCTATAACTTTTATTTCAAAATTTTTTTCACAAAAATTCAAAATTTAATCGAAATTTGTGTTTGCTTCATGCGTAAAAAAAACCGCATTCTAATATCTAGTTCTAGAACAATAATTGACAGTTTATATATCAGAATTGACAGATCTGTTTTGACACCTGTCATAATTTCTGATTCATTTATTATAATAATGAACATGAATATATTGAAAAGAAGGACCAGCGATACTTCCACGCAAACGGAATGTACATTCCCCATAGTACTTTTGAGAAATTACCTCGAGTACCACCAATACATTATTTACGTATAAAAAGTCTTAATACCAACGATTCGATCGTTATAACTAAAAGTAAATCGTGCGTAATCCGTAAATTACCTTCTCATTATAGTAATTTCGCTAAATCCATAAACAAGAATCAATCGGTGAATTTCACGTTGACCGACATCGATAAACCGATAATAGCTAAATCGAAGAAAACCGTTAGATTCGTGAGTCCAGTTGAAAGAAGCGTTGGAGATTTGAATGTACCTATAATGTTAAGCGAACCTTCTAGTTATAAACAAGAAGACCTCAAACTGGGTACTATTATTGAAAATGATAACGAAGATACGACAATACCTCAACTAGCATTAGCTTTCGATACTTCTAATCGTGAAGAAAAACCAGACAATGATTCCGAAAATGTAGATGATGTTGGAATAGTTACTATTAGAGCTCATACTGTTATTATTAATAATCATTTTTTCAAAAAAATAACTTTAATTTGTTAAATAATATGAATAAATTTATTTAAATATATAGAAATGTTCTTTAAGACACTTTTAACTTTTTTAAAAAGTACTTTTATTTACAATAAATGACTTATAATTTCTACAGAAGATAAATTTACAGACAAATCAATGTTTTAACAATGAACAGTAACAAAACAATTAATGAACTCTAATTTAATGCAATGAACTTATATTTATTTGATACGTATTTTGGAATCCGCTGACTATGTGAATATTGTTTATTGCACTTTGGAATCCGCTGGTCGTGTGGCAGTGTCGGGGACCTTTCACATTTCTATATATATAAGTTGTTGTTTTTTTTTTGAACATTATACAAAATTATAGTTTCGGAACATCGCCGTTACTTTAACAGCTTCATTCTTCCACCGTCTGCAACTTTTATTACGAATTTCCATGTTTTATATATTACATACATTATTGTTTTTGGATGTTTTTTTGTGATAAAATGTATACCAGTTTTGTTATTACATTTTTAATTATTCAAAATGCATATTTATTCCTGTCGCTATGAAAAGATGGATACATAAACACGAACCAATCAACTCTAATTGGAAAGTGTCGTAGAAAATAAATACAAAAAAGCGCGCGTGCACCATTAAAAAAGCAAATTGATGTGAATCGGGGAGTGATTATTTAACCGATAAACATGTTTGGTTTTCTATATTTTTCTAAAAATTTGTTCTATCCATTATGAGCAATTGTTTTTGATTTTTTTATCGTTTTCAACATATAGAGGGTGATGAATTTTGGGTTGGAACTCAACAACAACGAAACTACCATTTTTTAAAATAAATTTTACACTGTTAAATATTTTTCTTTGACTTTGTTTAACGTAAGACTTACACGTTACTTTTATTTTTGTTTTTGTACGTTTTTAGACGTTCTTTTCTTAAATTTTACTACTAACTACATATATAGTATGATTTTTGTTTATTTTTCGACATTATTTCAATTTAATTTTGAAATACTAATAAAAATTTGACGTTTTTTAAAATAAAAGACTGCAAAAATCAAGAAAACTTAGAAGTATGAACATATTAAAAGGCCTAAAAAATAAGAAATTAAATAAACTTATACAAAGGTCAGGCAAAGCTTTCGAAAAATCAGATATCTATGCGGGAGGTTTCGAGGGCGTAAATGCTCTTAGAATAAACAGTTTATCTTCAGTTTCTGAAGATGATATAACTTGGTTATCGAAATGCGCGTCAATCTATATCGGCGTAAACAATGTATTTAGTCTGTTTGGTTATATAGCCACTGCTTTTTATAAATAAATCCCTTGTAGTACGCTGTATATGAAAATAAACTTGTACATTTCGTATAAACAGTATGTAATGAATTAACATAATAATTCATTCAGTTTTACGAATTGAGAAACGTAATAGGCTAAAAATCGATTATGAACAATTATTCGAGTGGTAATCGTTTGTCAAGATATGCCAAAGAGTTTCATTACATAATGAAATTCGAATGTCCAGAAAAGTGGCTTAAAATATAAGGAATAGACATGTCTAGGTCAGGCTAGGTACTTGTGGGAGCTACCACTCCACTGAAAATTTCTCTAAAACGACCTCGTTGAGAGATTTTTTATTCGGAATATTTTTCGCAACGTATTTTATTTTGGGGGATATTTGATGTCTTCCTTTTTTTCCAGGACGTACATGAAGTTCTAACGGAGTGTAAAACTTTACGTTGTATACGTTTTTATTAATTCATCCTCCCAAATAAATAAAAGCGTGGAGGGAAAAAAGTTGGAAATGGAAAACAAAAGGTGAACCTCCTCATCGGCTTTATAAACTGTGTTACAGAGAAATTTTGTTGTAACTGTTCATTAAATTAGTTCGTTGATAAAATTATTGTTGATTTGATAGTCGAAATTATTTCATTTTGAAAATGGACGTTCACATGTATTGTTTGATATATAAAATAATCTCGGATCTTATTTTCCTTATAGGTAATGTATCTCTCCCTAAGTCCACTTATTTCTGGTTCCTAGAAATCCACCAACATTTTTTTATGATAAATGACAATTTCTTGTTGGAAAAAACGGTTTCTATAAACAAATTTCGTTTGTTTTTTCGAATACGACAGTTCTGAAAACCAAATGTCGGTTTATTTTTGAAAAACAAAGTTTCTGAAGACCAATTTTGGTTTGTTTTGAAAAATAAAGTTTCTTCAAACAAAATTTGGTTACTAATTGCAGAAGAAAGCCTCTTGTGACAATATTTTTTTGCTCTCGAAAAACGAAGTTTCTAAAGACGAATTTTGTTTTTTATCGAAATGGCAATTCCCGAAGTCAAATTTTGGTTTGCTTTTTGAAAAACAAAGTTTCTAAAGACGAATCTCATCTTATTTTTGGAAAATTGAAGTTTGTACGAACAAATTTTGATTTCTAATTGAAACAGAAAGTCTCTTAAGACGAAAGTCTATTTTTTGACTCACCAATTGGTTTCAAAGAAGAATCTATCAAAATTGTTACAAAACCAAAGGAAAACCACCTCTACGTCGAAGGAATGAAAGTTTTAACTACAAAACAGAACCATGTTCTAAATAAAACTGTATACTTATGTAAAATGCGAGAAGAAAAAGATGAACCCTTTTTGATCATGAAGTTCTGTTCGGGAAAGATGTGCCTTGGTAGCTGATTCCTCGGAATTGCACTTCCCCATTAATAGTAATCCCCTAGTCTCTACCTGTCGAATAAGTCTTGGAGAAATTGCTCTAGGTGCGGATTTTGTTGGATAAAGTTGATCAAATTTGGACCTCGTAGAATCACTATCGATTTTTGATCTTGAAAAAGACTTTGTACAGCTTCCTCAGCTAAATCGACAACATTCACAAATACACTGATGGATTCGCGTTTATATAACCATGTTGTCGTTTACAAAAACTGAAGTCAAACATTTCAGTGGATTATCATTATAACAATCGTCGTTTTATATAAATTCCTCTCATACAATATATTTACTTTCGTAATCACATCGACAATCGTTCTATTGGTAACATATTCTGCGTGTCCAGATTGGAAGAGATAAAAAAAAAATTATTTTCTGACGTATATTCCATATATCTTACTATAAAACGGGAAAGGTTTGGAAGTTGATAAGGGACCCCGTTGTAATGCGGCCAATTTACGGTTTTCCGATGACGATGGTCCCCTTAATAAGCGTCGGAAATAACTACTAAAGTAAGTAATCTTATGGTAGAACTGAGACAGTGTTTAATTTGAAATTGCAATGAAAAAAATATCCACATGACCCATTTCGTTAAACCCCAAACTGAAAATGCGCGAGAAAGACTCATTAAGTAAATAAAAAAGAAGTAAAAAGAGTTAAACCAAATAAAAAAAAGGACGAAAGTATGGTCAAATCGTTTGACATAGATAAATCAACAACAACCAATGAAAATAAAACATTTTGGGTGTCCCATATTCCCCACTAAAAACCTCCAATCATATTAGAATAAAACACCACAATATGTTATCCGTAGTGAATAACATCGTTTTATTAAAAACGTTAGAGCAACTTTATTGGGATAAATAAATGATAGTTATACTTTAGCCCAACTTTATTGGAATACATAAATGATAGTGATACTTTAGCCCAACTTCCTGGGGATACATAAAGGATAGTTATACTTTAGCCCAACTTTATTGAGATACATAAATGATAGTTATACTTTAGCCCAACTTTATTGGGATACGTAAATGATAGTTATACTTTAGCCCAACTTTATTGGAATACATAAATGATAGTTATACTTCAGCACAACTTTATTGGGATACATAAATGATAGTTATACTTTAGCCCAACTTCCTGGGGATACATAAAGGATAGTTATACTTTAGCCCAACTTTATTGGGATACATAAATGATAGTTATACTTTAGCCCAACTTTATTGGGATACGTAAATGATAGTTATACTTTAGCCCAACTTCCTGGGGATACATAAAGGATAGTTATACTTTAGCCCAACTTTATTGGGATACGTAAATGATAGTTATACTTTAGCCCAACTTTATTGGAATACATAAATGATAGTTATACTTCAGCACAACTTTATTGGGATACATAAATGATAGTTATACTTTAGCCCAACTTCCTGGGGATACATAAAGCATAGTTATACTTTAGCCCAACTTTATTGGGATACATAAATGATAGTTATACTTTAGCCCAACTTTATTGGGATACGTAAATGATAGTTATACTTTAGCCCAACTTTATTGGAATACATAAATAATAGTTATAATTTAGCCCAACTTTATTGGGATACATAAATGATAGTTATACTTTAGCCCAACTTTATTGGGATACATAAATGATAGTTATACGTTAGCCCAACCAGGTTTGAATCACAGTCCTACCAAGTTTAGGATACTTGGTCCAAGTCTGGGCTTATACTGGACCCATCCTAAAATCCCATATGGGAAACAATAAGATGCTTTGAATATGGAGCTCCTCGAGGAAGTCTTGAGATTAAAATTTGGTATAATACAAGTATATAGAAACGAAATTTTATAATAAAACTGTATTTGCATTACAACTAATTTCGTATTGAAACACGAGAGAATTCTCTTTCGAATTTATCCGTGGAGAAACGGGCAAAACTACACACAAACTCGATATTCTTTGGGGATGAACAAAATATTCGCAAGAGTTATTATGAAATGTTAAATTTCTGTTACGAAGCTCTATCGAATTGAAATGCCCGCTTTTTTTGCTTAACGATTTGACACGTGCTATTCGTTAAATGTAAAATTCATTCCAATGATATATCAACAAACGGAAACTTCACTTATTTACTTACAAAGTTTTCTCTGACTAATTTTAAAAAAATCAATTGTAACTTTATTCGATTTAGTTACCCCAAGGAATTAATTTTTTGTGTACTGTTGTTGTTTATTCATACTTTTGAATAATCAACTGATTCTGAAAATTAAATATTTCGATGTTTACCTGGAAAAGTTGTTTACTTTTCAGTTCGCGGGGAAGCGTTAATTATCTCTTGAGATTTTCGTCATTGCACGAACAGTTTTATAAATTCAAAATCAAGTTTGTTTTTTGTTTATTCTTTTTCGCGCGATTTATGAGTTATTTGATCACAATTCCCACAAAAAATATAAAAGCTCCTTAATAATATTTTTTATCGTGAAACAAGTCAATTAAAGATCAAACAACTTGAGGAAGACAATCCAAACAATTTTTATAGCCGTTTATTGTATTTATTTTTGGAAAAAAATTCACATGGTAAACGAAGCTGTGTTTAAGAAAGCTTTCTGAAAGGATGAGATCTGATATCAGCTCTTTTGGATTCCCTCTAATTAATTTCAAGCATTATTTCGAGATAAATTGTACAGTCCAAAAGCTCAACTGTCCTCATTATCAAAAATAAAAATTAATAACGTCATATCTCGAATTCAGTATCAAAATGTATCGTGTTGAACAACGCGCGGTGATTTAATTATTGAGTTAACCTCAAATCAAAAGTTCGTAGGTTTAAATTGTCCACAAATGAACATTTTCGAAATTTGAAAAATCCTTTCTGTTCAAGAAACGTCAATTATTTAATTCTTCTTTTTGATTGGGTAATTTAAAAATGGTAATGACTGCGCGTCGTCGTTTTATAACCCAACAGCTCCGACATGATTATTAACATATAATAGTTGGAAAACTCAGTTTTGTGATCAGGTATATTTCTGACACAACAGCCTTGGAAATCGCGCGCGGAGTTGTGCATACAAAAGCTAATAGTTTCCCTCGTTAACACAGTTATAATAATTTAAAATCCCTTACCGCTCAAAGTCCCGCAGATTTTTTTACAACTAGAGTTCATTGTACCAAACATCCGTACGAAAAATATTTTTTTAGTCTGTTATAATCGAATTTTAAGCAAAAATATATCATGTACCCCCCGAGTTTTTTTTAAATTTTGGAAAATACGAAATAGGTTATAAGTGACCAAATTTAATTGCTTGCGAATTTTTTTTGAGGGGCTGTTTAAAGTCAAAAGTTTAGGTTACATTTATGTAAGAAACAATGAAAAAAGAGAATGAAAATAAAAGTTGGATGATCGAGAATAATGATCCAAAGATATTAGATGGTGTGAAAATTGATTTGGAAAGAAAAGGGATGAGAAACTAGAGGTTAATAAGTATGGATAGGTACAAATGGAAGGTATTGGTAAATAAGCTTAAGTTTGAGGATGAACATACCTTGAAAAGGGCTTGAAAATAAACTCCCGGAGTTATTAGTAATACAAATAATCGTAATAGTTTAAGAAATTGTATAATAATGATTCTGAATATCTACATTTTGTGCTTCAATTAACAAAACTGTTTCGCTATTCTTAGTTTTATCCTTAACATTGTCTTTTTTATAAGAAAATTCATTATCTTCAGACGTATCGCAATTAATAGATGTAATAACACCGTCAGATTGCATTTTAAATCTCTTCATACTTCGATGTTTGATGTTTTCTTCTTTGGTAGCTTCGGGTTTTGGTTTGGAATTATCTCGAGCGCTCGAACTCGTTGGGACGCTACTACAATCGGTATTACTATCCGTAGCGGGTGTATCGTTTCTCAAATTTTCCATAATTTTACGTTTATAACTCAAAGAGCCTGGTTTAATTGCATCGCAAAAGCAACGCTTCTCTTTTCTCAACCTAGACATATTGGTTTTGAATTTATATCAATATTTGACATACAAACGCGTTAATGTCAAATTTACCTAACATAACCCCAAAAAAACATTTTGTTCATTACAATTGATTATTTGTATCCAACATACTTATTATAACCTTGAAATATTCTTCTTCCTTTTTATACTAATAAAAATAAATGGATTTCCCCCCAAAAAAGTATTAAATGTCTACAAGCTATATAAATGTATTGAAATCCTCCAGGGACTCCCGGAGTCCGAATGGTGGCCTCCCGGATTTCGAGATAACTAATGTAAATACATACAAAGGAACCCAATCTTTATGTGGGATTTCTACAGATCCACGTCTTCTGTTCCATACGCTTCCTGGTGGTATCTGACACCTCCAGAGAATATATATAGAGCATCAAGCATCTTCTAGGTGTATTTCTTATTACATTCGACATATTTTCTCTGATTTTAACTTCCCGGAAGAGTTTTGCCTGCGTAGATTGTCCCATTAATTTCTATATACCACCATCTTCAACGGTTCCTCTATGGATCTATAGCTGATACCACAGACGGATTCAGGTTCTATAAAGGGTATGCCCGCCACTATTTTAGAGATTCTGTCAGTTATTTCGTTACCCTCTAATACAGTATGTCCCCGAATCCATTGCAGGGTAGTAGGTTAGATATTAGAGCTCTAATCGCTGCTTAATTGAAAAATGCTTGATTTTCTGCCCAGATTTCCAGAGTATTTGATACATTGATAGTTTCCTTAAAGTCATATTTCAGGTTTGGTTATTTTTTTTTGCTAATCCATCTCTGAACGTTCTAACATTGTAATTCAATTCTTAGGATGTTGTATTTAAGAATATTTTCTTCTAAAGTTTAGTAAAGAGATTCAAGGACGTTGATATATAAACATAAAGTTTTATCACGTTTTCGAACCGCCTTTTCAGTCAGCAAAAGACGATGTAGACTAGTTTCAATTTTACATGACATATACTTTTTCAATTTGCATCGCGCCATATCTTATAACTAGAAAATACACGTGAGTAGCGTTCAACTTAAATAATCGATTTTCTAAGTGGAATTAAATGATTATAGTACAAGATGTAAATTTGAACCATTTTCATACTTATTTGATGCAGTTTAGGCAACATTTTTATGACGATTCACACTTAGTCCACTACTAAACTTCTAATACGAAAAAATAATAAAGACAGTGGGTTTTAAACGGTAGAAATGCTCAAGAAGGCAGTTTAGTTAGCTGGAAAAAAGATTACGATCATTTTTTTGGAGACTATGTTTATCAATTATCTTATTAAAAAAGAAAAAGAAAGTACTTTGAATTTATTCGCGGATTGGTTTACCAACCACCTTATTAACCAGATTTAGCCTTCCGCGACTGTTATTGTGACCCGATCTCAAATTTTCACTTGCAGAAGGAAAATGTTCAGCAATAATCGCTTGTTTTTAGAAGAAACGGTTAGTTCTTAAGGTGGAAACATTTTCCATAAAGTATATTAAAATTTGGATCTAAAACCACGTATTAGTTGATAACAAACAAATAATAAATGATTGTGTTGTTTTATGTTGGAGACGTTGATAGATTTTGATAGGAAAATAATAATTAGAGTAGAGGATAGAAGTTTTAGTAGGATCTGAAGTATAACAGATGTTATCTCGTTAGATCATCCTTTTTGATAACCTCGTTTTATAGAAAAACGTCCGTGGAACTGATCTAATTAAATACGTATATGTTTTAATCATCAGTTTTAGTAATTACAGAAAAATGAAAACTATAAAATGCTCTGAATTGATTTAGAGGTGTAATGTTTGAAAATTTATGAAAATATTAAAAATTATTTTCAAAAAAAAAAATTGAAATAAACTTGTACGATATTAAAGAAAAATGAAAATAAAGTGGTTGACTGTGTTTTTATGTGAAAAACTAATTTAATTTGCATACATATATGGAACGGTCTAAGCAAACGTGTTTTTTTGATATTGAAATTACATAAAAACTTCTATAAATTAATCCTACAGAATAGGATTTTTTTTCCTTTACAGAACAGTAAAAAGTGAAAAGATATAACTACATAATGAACATTTTGGAGTATGATATGAAGTTGTAGACAATTGTAATTGGCGTGAAAACATACTTCGTTCTTTAAACTTCGTAATTTTCGGTCTGACTATTTACCCCAAACGCGTCGTCTCTTAACCACGAGAATTAGAAAGTTTTCACACTAAAAAGTTTCCAATAAATACCAACAAAACTAGTTGAATTCCAACTAAAAATCTCAAGTTCATCTACGATTTTTTTCTCAGGATTTTTTTCTGAATAATTGCATCAAAAACAATTTAAGATAATTCCATATTTGATTTTCATCATAATTCCTCATGAAGATTTGACAAAACTCCAAACGTCTCTCCGAATCTACTCTTAAGAGCTCGTGAAGAAGTTGAAGCTTGATGGAGGATTTTGTCCGAGTTGTCCAAGGATCAAAAACCTTCTGGAAATCCCAAAAATATGTAACCATTCAAAGTTATTACCTTATATTCGAACCGCCCTCGTATTAAAAGTTTACAAATCATCAACACATAAATCTTGGTTGATAATTTTTGGAACAAAAAAAGTAATAGTTCGATGAAAAACGGTTTATCTCGATTTCTGGCAGTCTTATAGAAGTCTTATAGAAAAAAGTTAAATGACAAAGTTGTGAAAAATTAAAATATCTATAACTTTTATTTCCACATTTTTTTCACACAAACTCAAAATTTAATCGAAATTTGTATTTGTTTTTTACGTGAAAAAACCCACACTCTAATATCTAGTTCTACAACAATAATTGACAGTTTATTTATCAAATTGACAGATCTGTTTTGACACCTGTCATAATTACTGATTCGTTTACTATAATAATGAACATGAATATATTGAGAAGAAGAACCAGAGATACTTCCACGCAAACGGAATGTATATTCCCCATAGTACTTTTTGAGAAATAACCTCGAGTACCACCAATACATTCTTTACGTAAAAAAAGTCGTAATACCAAAGATTCAATCATTGTAACTAAAAGTAAATAGTGCGTAATCCGTAAATTACCTTCACATTATAGTAATTTCGCTAAATCCATAAAGAAGAATCAGTTGGTGAATTCCACGTTGACCGACATTGATAAACCGATAATAGCTAAATCGAAGAAAACCGTTAGATTCGTGAGTCCAGTTGAAAGAAGCGTTGGAGATTTGAATGTACCTATCATGTTAAGCGAACCTTCTAGTTGTAAACAAGGAGATCTCAAACTGGGTACTATTATTGAAAACGATAACGAAGATACGACAATACCTCAACTAGAATTAGCTTTCGATGAAGACGCTGTCGATACTTCTAATCGTGAAGAAAAACCAGACAATGATTCCGAAAATTTAGATGTTTAAATAGTTACTATTAGAGCTCATACTGTTATTATTAATAATCATTTTTTCAAATAAATAACTTTAATTTGTTAAATTGTATGATTAAATTTATTTATATATATATATATATATATATATATATATATAAAAGTTGTTTTTTTTTGAACATTATACAAAATTATAGTTTCTGAACATCGCCGTTACTTTAACAGTTTCATTCTACCACCGTCTGCTGCAACTTTTATTACGAATTTCCATGTTCTATATAAAAGTACACTGAGAAACATATAACAAATTAAATTACCAACTCTATCTTTTTTATTTTTTATTGTTGTTATTACGAAAAAAATTATTCTTTATAAAATGTTCTGCGTGGTTTAAAATCTATAATGCAATCAATAGATATAAAAAAAAATTCATTCGTATACGAGATATGATGAATAATATGAATTTCATACAACTTAACCTAACAAAAGAGCAATTTGATAAAATATCGGTCAAATTTTTATTAGTTTTAACTATTATTTGTTATTTTTCTATTTAGATGCATTTTGAAACTTCCTTTTTTACTTTTCTATGATGTTTTGTTTGTTTCTAGACCGTTTCTACCATAGTCATTCGAATAAATCATTCGATTAAAATGATTAGTTTTTCAACATTTCTCTCCGTGTAGTTTTTAAACGTAGAACTCGGCATTGTATGATTCTATTTAATATCAGGGGTCGTAAAAAGCACTTTTACGTCCAGTTGTAACATTCATTCTTTGTATCTTATAGATACTAGCTAGAGAAAATTATGTATAGCGAAGTTTTAGGTTTTAGGTTTTAGAAGTGAGAAGGAAATTTCGCGTGGGATATTGACTATAAAACTGTCTGAAATCTCGTGGATCGTTCAGTTTATTTATAGCAAACATACTCGACATTTACATCGTGTTTTAACTGAAAATTGTGACATTAGAAAGTTGTGTACAAGATGGATGCCGTGTTTGCGGACATTGAAACAAAACCATCGACGCGAAGATGTTTCCATCAAGCGTTTAACAATGTTTCACATAAATAAAACCGTTTTATATGTTATAGATGAAACGTGGGTTCATAACAACGCCCTCGAGATTTGGTTTCATCAGCGAATTCATCAACATTCTGTAGTTAGTTTAATCTACGTCGAAAATCGTAGTAAACAACAAGTTAGCCATTACAAATGTCAAACTTTATGATGACAATGACAGATTTGACATATTCACATCAGTGTTGCCGTATCACGAAACTTAAGTTTTTGAATGTTTTTTTGTGATAAAATGTATATCAGTTTTGTTATTACATTTTCAATTATCTAAAATGCATATTTATTCCTCTCACTACAAAAAGATTAAATAAACACGAACCAATCAACTCTAAATGAAAAAGTATCGTAAAAAATAAATGCAAAAAGGGCGCGTGAACCATAAAAAAAGCAAATTTATGTGAATCGGTGCGCGTTTTCTATATTTTTCTAAAAATTTGTTATATCCATTATGAGCAATTGTTTTTGATTTTCTTATCGTTCTCAACATATAGAGGGTGATGAATTTTAGGTTGGACCTCAACAACAACGAAAGTACCATTTTTTAAAATAAATTTTACACTGTTAAATATTTTTCTTTGACTTTGTTTAAAGTAAGACTTACTCGTTCATTTTTTTTTGTTTTTGTATATTTTTGTATGTTATAGACGTTCTTTTATTAAATTTTTATTACTAACTACATATTTAGTTTGATGTTCGTCTATTTTTCGACATTATTTCAATTTAATTTTTGAAATACTAATAAAAAATTGACGTTTTTTAAAGATAAGACTCCAAAAATCAAGAAAATTTAGAAGTATGAACATATTAAAAGGTCTAAAAAATTAGAAAAGTCATAAAAAAACATCACGAACCCCTAATAAAACAAACAGTATCCAATAGGAAGTTTGAATATTAAATTTTATACAACAAATATTGAAACATAATAAATCAATCAGTTTTACGAATTGAGAAACGTAATTGGCTAAAAATCGATTATGATCGATTATTCGAGTGGTAATCGTTTTGATTGTCAAGATATGCCAAAGCGTTTCATTACACAATGAAATTCGAATGTCCAGAAAAGTGGCTTAAAATTTAAGGAGTAGACATGTCTAGGTCAGGCTAGGTACTTGTGGGAGCACCCACTCCAATGAAAAATTCTGTAAAACGACAACGTATTTTATTTTGGGGGATATTTTATGTCTAACGGAGTGTAAAACTTTACGTTGTATACGTTTTTATTAATTTTGTTGTAACTGTTCATTAAATTAGATCGTTGAATACAATCTATTGTTGATTTGATAGTCGAAATTATTTTATTTTGAAAATGGACGTTCACATGTATAGTTTGATGAATAAAATAATCTTAGATCTTATTTTTCTTATATGTTATGTATCTCTCCCTAAGTCCACTTATATCTGGTTCCTAGAAATCCACAAACATTTTTTTATGATAACTGACAATTTATTTTTGGAAAAAACAGAACAAATTTCGTTTGTTTTTTCGAATACGACAGTTCTGAAAACCAAATGTCGGTTTATTTTTGAAAAACAAAGTTTCTGAAGACCAATTTTGGTTTGTTTTGAAAAATAAAGTTTCTTCAAACAAAATTTGGTTTCTAATTGCAGAAGAAAGCCTCTTGTGACAATATTTTTTTGTTCTCGAAAAACGAAGTTTCTAAAGACGAATTTTGTTTTTTATCGAAATGGCAATTCCCGAAGTCAAAGTTTGGTTTGCTTTTTGAAAAACAAAATTTCTAAAGACGAATCTCATCTTATTTTTGGAAAAATGAAGTTTGTACAAACAAATTTTGATTTCTAATTGAAACAGAAGTTTCTTAAGACAAATGTCTAGCTAAATCGACAACATTCACAAATACACTGATTGATTCGCGTTTATATAACCATGTTGTCGTCTTCAAAAACTGAAGGTAAACATTTCAGTGGATTATCATTATAACAATCGTCGTTTTATATAAACTCCTTTCATACAATATATTTATTTTCGTAATCACATCGACAATCGTTCTATTGGTAACATATTCTGCGAGTCCAGATTGAAAGAGATAAAAAAAAGTTATTTTCTGACGTATATTCCATATATCTTACGATAAAACGGGAATGGTTTGGAAGTTGATACGGGACCTCGTTGTAATGCAGCCAATTTACGGTTTTCTGATGACGATGATCCACTTAAACAGCGTCGGGAATAACTCCTAAACTAAGTAATCTTATGGTAGAACTGAGACAGTGTTTAGTTGAAATTGCAATGAAAAAAATATCGACTTGACCCATTTCGTTAAACCACAAACTGAAAATGCGCGAGAAAGACTCATTAAGTAAATAAAAAAGAAGTAAAAAGAGTTAAACCAAATAAAAAAAGGACGAACGTATGGTCAAATCGTTTGACATAGATAAATCAACAACAACCAATGAACATAAAACATTTTGGGTGTCCCATACTCCCCACTAAAATCCTCAAATCATATTAGAATAAAACACCACAATATATTATGCGTAGTGAATAACTCTCAAAACAAACTTTATTAAAAACGTTAGAGCAACTTTATTGGGATAAATAAATGATAGTTATACTTTAGCCCAACTTTATTGGGATACATAAATGATAGTTATACTTTAGCCCAACTTCCTGGGGATACATAAAGGATAGTTATACTTTAGCCCAACTTTATTGGGATACATAAATGATAGTTATACTTTAGTCCAACTTTATTCGGATACATAAATAATAGTTATACGCTAGCTCAACCAGGTTTGAATCACAGTCCCACCAAGTTTACGAGACTTGGTCCATGTCTGGGCCTATACTGGACCAATCGTAAAATCCCATATGGGAAACAATAAGATGGTTTGATTATGGAGCTCCTCGAGGAAGTCTTGAGATTGAAATTTGTTATAATACACGTATATACAAACATAATTTTATAATAAAACTGAATTTGCATTACAAGTAATTTCGTATTGAAACACGAGAGAATTCTCTTTCGACTTTATCCTTGGAGAAACGGGCAAAACTACACACAAACTCGATATTCTTTGGGGATGAACAAAATATTCGCAAGATCATGGCGACTTGATTCCGCAAGTCTACCGACATCGAATCAGTATAAGACACAGGTTGAAATAAATGAAAAAAACCATTTCGATATGGTTCCGCAAGTCTTTTACCATTCAGAGACAGTAGTGTACAAATTGAAGAAAAATAACGATATTCTTCCACGAAGAACATCGATCCCGTTTGATGCAGCAATGTCGTCAACATCTTATGAAAATAAATCAGAAATGGATCTTTGTAACTGCTTGAATTTAAGATGCCATGGTTGCTTTGGAGAATGCTTAAAATGTGCTTCTAAGAAATGTGGACCAGAATGTAAGTTTAACCGTCCATTTTACATTATTATTCATTCATATAAGATATACATGAATTATTTTATAAAAATTTCAAATCTTGTTGAGCTCCAAAACTATTGATACGTTTACCTCCGTGCCCTTGCTGTTCTTCACGCGATTTCTTTTTTGACAGTTAGTTAATTCAGATTTAATCAACATATTTAATGTTTATAAAAAAAGTTGTTTAAATAACTTAAGCAGTTTGAATAAATTATTGTTAGCAATTTTTTCGTGTATAGATATAGTAATAAAACAACACTGTATTTTGACATGTACAGTGTTGCCGTTGGCAGGTGGGAAAATCAAAAAGTGATGGACTCATCGATCTGGCTTTGTAATTACTATTTGGGAAGAGGTGATTCATTCATTAGTATTAGATATTGCCAACGTCTTAAAAGCATTCAGCTTGTATAAATCATATTCATGCATATTTATTGAATATTCTGTATTTTACAACAATGCATGAAAGAGCCGCTTCATCTAAATTTTCCTAAATTGAATTATTACACTCATCTGAAACTGTAAGTGCTTCCAAGAGTGAGACTCTCTTATAACCAATAAGAAAAATGTTCTAATAATGTCACTGATATTGAGGTTCCAATAAAAAATAAAAACAGGAAACAAACATGAGTACATGGACCTATTGGGTACTTCATTTTGCAAGGACAAGAAAAAATTAATTTACAAAAAAAATGCCTCGAATTTATTCATGAAAGTGTGGACAGATTTTTAAAATTCAAATTCTTTAAAAACATTTTTTAAACATCTCATCACCTAAGAAAAGCTTTTTATATTTCCCGATCCTATCGTATTGTTTAATTAGTTAGTAATGTTGTTCGACTTGGAAATAATGAAGGAGTTAGAGCGGAAACAAAAATTAAAATTATACATATTTTCTACGAAAAGGATTTTAGTGATCTCAAATATTTGAGTTTATCTACTCGAAAGTAGCTTTTTCATAACTACGGGGTTTGATATAAAATCATATGATTTGTTGGGATTTATTTAAGAGATACCAAGATTCAAATTGTCCACAGTATCCAGTAAAAGATGAGTAATTATTGAACTTACCACTGAATTTGGAAGTTGTTCTAATTCAATCTGAGTAATGATAGTCTTTCTTTCAAGAAATAGTCCAAATAGATCAAAGTACATATTTTGTTCAATGCCAGAGTGAGTTTACTAATTCAATCAACTGACTATCTTAAATGAAATTATACTCGATAATATTTTTTTGTTTTATACAAAACACATAGAGACTAACGGAGAACATCGAAACAAGCGTCAGACAGTGTAATAGTGAGTGTGGTAATAGTAGTACATGTCTTGGATTTCTCAATTTGAATATTCTTCTTATCTTCATAGTATCTTTTAAGGACTTTTACTTTTGTAATATGTTCATTCAACAAATTTTCGTCAGCTGTCTGAATGACCTCAGTTTCGATTCATTGTACAATCAACATGTATGACATAAGTTTTTATATATATTTATTGTATTTAAATATTTACCTCTATTATTCGATTCACTTTCCTTATTTTGTTTTCTATTAGCATCTTCATTAGCCATTCGAAGTATTATCTGATGTGGAGTTGTCAGTATTGGTATTGATATTTCTTAATGCTCCTTTTACACTTGTCAATTTGTCACGGTGCAATCCAATCAAACGAAGACTACGAATAAGAAGTAGAGGAGTATGAAGAAAAGAAGGAGGTCGAAGTATAAGGAGAATAGCAGAAAGATACTTTTGAATGGCTGTGTCGTGATTTTTAAAAAATTTTCTGTCGGAATTCAAATTTCCGTTCCAATTTTTGAATAAATTTGTAATTTTCTCAATAAAGTTTGTTGAAAAATCCTATTTTCCCATTAGTTTTATGCAAATCATTATGCCAAATTTTATCATTTTCATGCCTTTTCCTTAAATTTCAAAGAAAAATTCAATTATATTGTCTTAAAGCGTCATAAATACGAGTAATTCCATGATTAACACGTTGACCGCAGAGCCAAACATGTTTATGCCCCTTTCCGTCAATTTGATGCCCAATTCCATTTGGCACAAAAATTTCATAAATATGATTAAACTCACTGTCAAGCCGATAATGTTTCTTATGTCCAAGTCAATCAATTTTATTTATTTTTCAATAAATTCCAATAAAACAACTTGAAAATAGCATTTTTTTTGCGTAATTTCGTTGCACAAATCAAAGAATTTTAACATTTAGGGTAGAATATTGTTGCGTATCATAAAAAGAATAGATAGAAAATTTTTGGAGACTCTCAAAAACAGCAGTGAGCGAAGAATTACTTAAACTAAAAAAATTTGGTTGTTGTATTATACTTGTATTTTCTAAAATTAATATTCATCATAATAGAAGGGTGATAGTAAATCAACGAAATTTCGACTGGGAAAATGTGAAAACCAACCTGGAAAAATGGGGAGGAGACTAGTACTTGATTTTCAATTTTTACTGGACACCCTATTTCAAGAAAAGTTGTAGATGTAACGTATAAAAGTATGGACAAATGTTGACTCGTTTTTCCTGAATTTTCTGTATCTGAGTTGAGAAGCTATGTGCACATCCATGTAGTCTGCTTGGAGTTGAAGGTAAAGTTATTCCAAGTGTCTCAGATAGAACTAAGACACTGAATGAAAACTTTTACGAGAAACTAGAGTGCAGGAAAGCACATTCATTACTTCCTCTACCTTCAGTTGAACGATCAAGAGCTTCTAGAAGAGCGGGGAGTGCAGGAAGTTGTTTCATTAAGGTCAACACAGCTTGGAGCATTTCTATACACCTTGTTTTACACAGTGACTTTGAACTATACCTGGTTCAATTCAATCGGAGATATAGACAGTTGCTGTATACTACAAGAAGTTAAATCTTGGACTTTCTTAACTATTCCACTTTTCGATTCGATTTACTTCGGAGCAAATTCTGAAGCTAGATATACTGTGAAATTCCCTTGGCCGAAACAACTCCCAGTTGCATCTATAATTTCATCTTCTATATAATACGTTTTGGACACAACATGAAATCACCATTTAATAATTGGAATAAGCTTAATTGAGGTGCAATCTGCGAAACGGTTTTTGTTGGCAAAAATCTTGAAGAAATCTATGGATATTTAGCGTCAGTGTGTGAAGTAATTTTTCTTAATTTCAAAACTTTCCCATTTTCTGAAAAATTCTACTATTCAAAAAGGTATAAGACATCAATCAATCCAAAATATAAGTCAAATTCACTTTATTTACAATCCAAATTACAAATTTAATGATATGAATATTCACTATAAGACCAAGAAGACTATCGGTATCCGAAAAATAAGAAGTAGATAGACAGATAGAGGAATGGTTAAAAGATGTAATAATCAAACCGAGTTTTTCGGATTTCGCTAGTCCTATTGGACTAGTGAGAAAAAAGAATGGCCGAACCGAGGTACACAAATGGCAATAAAAAGGATATTGACTACAGTAGAGCATGATATATTGAATAAATACGATAATGGATTAAAATTACTTGTCATTCCAAACAACATGAACAACAAAGAACAAAAAATAATAATAAAAGTTCACGAAATAGGAAATTTTTGAAAGAAAAAAACAGAAGAAATAGTAAACAAGGAATTTTACATAATAAGACTAAAAGACAAAATAGAAACGATTAAAAATAACTGTATACCTTGTAAATTATAGAATATAAAAGAAGAAAAGAAAGAATGAGTGCTTCATCCTATACAAAAGCTAAAAGATCCGCTAGAGAGGTATCACGTCGACCAATTAGGACCAATGAAGTCAACAAAAAAAAAATATCAGTACATTTTTGTGGTAGTTGATGACTTTTCCAAATTTGTGTGGCTTTACCCAACAAAATAAACCACGACGAAAGAAGTGACATGTTGTCTTGAAAAATAGCGTAAAATATATCACCTCGTCCCATAGGAAAGAAAGAAGGAATGTTTCATCCTAAAATCAACCACGACGAAAGAAGTGATATGTTGTCTTAGCGTAAAATATTTGGAAGCCCGTCAAGGATAATATCTGACAGAGGATCCGCGTTCCGTTCTGAAAAATTCGAATCATATTGTCGAGAAGAAAATATTAAACATGTGTTAACAACTTGTGAAGTCCCACGAGGTAATGGAGAATTGTAAAGGGTAAATAGGACCCAGTCTTAACAAAACTTAGCGGCCGCAAGTTGAACTAAATAAAAATTCTATTTGTGTTTAATTTCTATACACACTAGCGCCTCCCGCTATCCAAACGCCAAATTAAACACGATTCTATAGACACTATCTATCTCTGTCGACCAATCGCCAAGCTAAAACACTATTCTATGGACACTAGCGCCTCCTGCCGGTCAAACGCCAAATTAAACACGATTCCATAGACAGTAGCGCCCCCAGCGAGCCAAACGCCAAACTAAACAAATTCCCATAGACACTGGCGCCTCCCGCTAGCCAAAAGTCAAATTAAACACGATTCTATAGACATATAAATCTATTTCAACAAATCGCCAAACTAAAATACGATTCTATATTTACTAGCGCCCCCTACCGGCCAGACGCCAAATTAAACACGGTTCCATAAACAAAAGCGCCTCTCACTAGCAAAACGCCAAATTAAATACGATTCTGTAGACACCAGCGACCTCTGCCGCCCAGACGCCAAACTAAACAAGATGCCATAGACACTAGCGCCTCCCGCTAGCCAAACGTCAAATTAAACACGATTCTATTGACCGATCGCCAAACTAACCAAACACGAACACCATCTGGCGAGGAATAGTCAAACTGGAAGTACCTAGCGGCTGCAAGTTGATCTTGATAAAAATACTATTTGTGTTTGATTTGTATACACACCAGCTCCTCCTGCCGGTCAGGCGCAAAACTAGACACGATTCTATAGACACAAGCGCCTCCTGCCGGTCAAACGCCAAATTAAATACGATTCTATAGACACTAGCGCCTCCCGCCAGCCAGATATTGTCATTCGTTTTCTTAATGCTTATTTGACACTTCTCAATTTGTCACTATGCAATCCAATCAACTGTTTATTCTATAATTATATCCATTCAGATTTGAGATCATTATTGAAGGTATCTACGACTCCATTTTCCAATTCTTCTTCATACTTATTCAATTCGAAATTATGTATGATTGTACCATTCAAGTCCAGAAAGAAATCATGCTCATTTACGTTTCAAACGATAAGCATTCTTACTTCTTTTCAGCATCATTTTAAGGTAATTTTGAAAATAATAATTTGTTCTTGAGCTAAGTGGTTTTTAAAATATTTATTTTGCCAATCTATTACAAGATTTAAGTATATTAAATAAATCATTAAAATTTAGAAGAAATTCATCTGTAGTACCTGCATTATGGAAATATGTATTAATATCTGTGCTCGATAAATAAAGAGGAACAGCTGCTCAATAACCATCACAAAAAGCCGTTACATTGTTTCCACCTTTACACTGATAAATTTCGCAAATCATGCAACTTGGAATTTTGTCCAAATGGTCCAATTACAACTCTACTTAGCAAAAAGATATCGAAACAAATTATATATCATTAGAAAATCTACACTCTAGCGATGTTTATAAAAAATCAAAAGCTTCCTACCACCTTTATTTTTTTTAAACGCATGAATTGTTGTAATAATAGGAATATTTAAGATATAATACATACTGTGAAAGTTATGAAGTTATAACTTCTTGCATAAGTTAAAATAAGAAGAGACATGAAAATCAGGAAAATTGAAGAAAATAAAGTGAATTATTGAAGAAATGAGTCGTTTTAGAAAATATCTGGTTTAACAATTCAACAATTTTCTAAGTAAAATTGGGTTGGATGTCAGTAATTTACAAAAAGTTTTGGTCATAATAGTACAAGTCAGCAATGTAAAAAATGAGATAACAGCTATATATGATAAGGAATCAATCTGATGAGTTCTAAACACGAAAAAAAAAAGGATTATGATAGAGTGTAGTGATAAACTCCACTTTAGTAATGAAAATAATGAATTTTGATCTTCTGCTTTAGAAGATAATCTATAAAAAATACATCGAGGGAAAAAGAAGACATGTACCAACAAAATTAAAAGGAGTAACAGAAAGAGGCATATTCAAAATTATACTTATCTACAATTATTCTTGTTGTGATACTTAAATATAATGCTTCCCTTATACTTAAGAAAAAGAAGAAGAAGATTGTAAGAGGTTAAGTTGAAAGAAAAATGTACGTCTATGTAGTAGAATGTATTCTATGAGCTACGATGTAAAATATATATTATAAATATATCATCAAGATAACCAATAAGAAAAATGTTCTAATAATGTCACTGATATTGAGGTTCCAATAAAAAATTTCCAACAGGAAACAAACATGAATACATGGACCTATTGGGTACTTCATTTTGCAAGGACAAGGAAAAACTAATTTACAAAAAAAATACCTTGAATTTATTCAAGAAAGTGTGGACAGATTTTTAAAATTCAAATTCTTTAAAAACATTTTTTAAACATCTCATCACCTAAGAAAAGCTTTTTATATTTCCCGATCCTATCGTATTGTTTAATTAGTTAGTAATGTTGTTCCACTTGGAAATAATGAAGGAGTTAGAGCGGAAACAAAAATTAAAACAATACATATTTTCTACGAAAAGGATTTTAGTGATCTCAAATATTTGAGTTTATCTACTCGAAAGTAGCTTTTTCATAACTACGGGGTTTTATATAAAATTTTATATATAAATATGACTAAACTCATTGTTCAACTGGTCAACACGTTAACTGTCAAGCCGATAATGTTTCTTATGTCCAAGTCAATCAATTTTATTCATTTTTCAATAAATTCCAATAAAACAACTTTAAAATAGTAATTTTTTTCTCGTAATTTCGATGCACAAATCAAAGAATTTCAATATTTACGGTAGAATATTGTTGCGTATCATAAAAAGAATAGATAGAAAATTTTTGGAGACTCTCAAAAACAGCAGTGAGCGAAGAATTACTTGACTCGTTTTTCCTGAATTTTCTATATCTGAGTTGAGAAGCTATGTGCACATCCATGTACTCTACTTGGAGTTAAGGGTAAAGTCATTCCAAGTGTCTCAGACAGAACTAAGACACTGAATGAAAACTTTTACGAGAGACTAGAGTACAGGAAAGCACATTCATTACTTCCTCTACCTTCAGTTGAACGATCCAGAGCTTCTAGAAGAGCGGGGAGTGCAGAAAGTTGTTTCATTAAGGTCAACACAGCTTGGAGCATTTCTATACACCTTGTTTTACACAGTGACTTTGAACTATATTTACCTGGTTCAATTCAATCGGAGATATAGACAGTTGCTGTATACTACAAGAAGTTGAATCTTGGAAATTCTGGTTTGGACTTTCTTAACTATTCCACTTTTCGATTCGATTAACTTCGGCGCAAATTCTGAAGCTAGATATACTGTGAAATTACCTTTGCCGAAACAACTCCCAGTTGCATCTATAATTTCATCTTCTATATAATACGTTTTGGACACAACAAGAAAGCACCATTTAATAATTGGAATAAGCTTAATTGAGGTGCAATCTGCGAAACGGTTTTTGTTGGCAGAAATCTTGAGAAAGCCTATGGATATTTAGCGTCAGTGTGTTTGAAGTAACTTTTCTTAATTTCAAAACTTTCCCATTTTCTGAAAAATTCTACTATTCACTGGCAAACAGAAACATCATCTAAATAGTTTTAGTTTAAAAATAAAAAGGTATAAGACATCAATCAATCCAAAATATAAGTCAAATTCACTTTATTTACAATCCAAATTACAAATTTAATGATATGAATATTCACTATCTATGGAAATTTAAATACCCGGATCTCATCGACGGTTATTGAACAAAGTCATAGAACATTCTAATCCTGGAGCTTTTGGCGAACATTATCTAATCAAAGTGTATTTCGAACTAGAGTTTCCATAGATAATCCAATTATTTTATCCTAATTTCACAAAATCTGGTTGCGAATGTGAAGAATCAGAGATCAATGTCCAATTTGGCGAAGGTTCAATTGAACTACTCATATTATTGGTTGTTATACTAATAGATGGAGTATTGTAAATATTCTCAGTAGTTCTAGAATCACTAATTTCATTTATTATTTATTCTACTATTTTTTTTCTGTATCCGTATATTCTACTTGATCGCGATTGGTTTTTTCTATCAGATCACCAGATGCAACATTTTCCTACAAATTTAGAAATTATTATATTAAAAATTGGTATTTTCATCTTACCTCTTCATTCACAAAGTTATCCTCAAATCCACTTGATGAAGGACTGGCTTTTCCACTACATTCACTTTGTGATTGCTGGTCTAATATACTTTCCGTGGTTAAAATAGTCTTTGGAGCTGTACGCTACAGCAGAACATTGTAAAATAAAGTGTTACGAGAAATCTGCTAATTTGAAGAAGACTACACTGTTCATATTCCGAGCTGATCTACTCGAGGTTACTGGAATCGGAAATAAGTGAAATTGCCAGTTTAAATTTGGAGGAAGCCTGATGTGAGAAGTATTTTTCGAAGTCCACGAACTAGTGATCAGTGGCGGAAGGCTGCAAATTTTTTTTAGATACATTCTAACAATACTTGTTTAAAAAAAAAGAGCAGAATACATTTGTACAAACTATAATTATCGAAATTCAATTAGTTTATCTGAATTACAAAATATTTTCTGTAGCTAAGGTGAAGAATAAGTTTATATTGTATTGAATGTAACATTGTAACATTTTTGAGGATAATTTGGTTTTTCCTTTGCCGTAAAAACGAGATATTTTTTTATATAGCATATTTGTTTTCTGAGTAGAAAAGTACAGGATTAAGTTTTAATAAACGAAAGACAAAGAGTTATTTTCTTCTATTTTTTTTCAAATTTTATATATTTTATATATAGAATCAATCATGACAACGTTAAGTTCTGTAGGTAGAATTGGTCACAACATTAAGTATGCAAAACTCAAAAGTTATAAAAGTTTTACATTTGTTTTTCTAAAGACTGCGAACCGTGGAAAACGCGTTAGGCGCTACATGCTTTTCCGTGGTTCAATTAATAGAGAACTACAAACCACTCAAAGCGAAGACAACGAATATTGAGGTGAAAATTGTACTGAAAAGCGAAGAACCGATTTATTAGCGATCAAGAAGACTATCGGCATCCGAAAAATAAGAAGTAGATAGAAAGATAGAGGAATGGTTAAAAGATGTAATAATCAAACCGAGTTTTTCGGATTTCGCTAGTCCTATTGGACTAGTGGGAAAAAAGGATGGCCGAACCGTGGTACACAAATGGCAATAAAAAGGATATTGACTAGAGTAGAGTATGAAGATTTTTATTTAGAGCATGATATATTGTATAAATACGATAATGGATTAAAATTACTTGTCATACCAAACAACATGAACAACAAAGAACAAAAAATAATAACAAAAGTCCACGAGATAGGAAATTTTTGAAAGAAAAAAACAGAAGAAATAGTAAACAAGGAATTTTACATACCAAGACTAAAAGACAAAATAGAAACGATTAAAAATAACTGTATACCTTGTAAATTATAGAATAAAAAAGAAGAAAAGAAAGAATGAGTGCTTCATCCTATACAAAAGCTAGAAGATCCACTAGAGAGGTATCACGTCGACCAATTAGGACCAATGAAGTCAACAAAAAAAAATATCAGTACATTTTTGTGGTAGTTGATGACTTTTCCAAATTTGTGTGGCTTTACCCAACAAAATAAACCACGACGAAAGAAGTGACATGTTGTCTTGAAAAATAGCGTAAAATATATCACCTTGTCCTGTAGGAAAGAAAGAAGGAATGTTCCATCCTAAAATCAACAAATTCAACCACGACGAAAGAAGTGATATGTTGTCTTAGCGTAAAATATTTGGAAGCCCGTCAAGGATAATATCTGACAGAGGATCCGCGTTCCGTTCTGAAAAATTCGAATCATATTGTCGAGAAGAAAATATTAAACATGTGTTAACAACTTGTGAAGTCCCACGAGGTAATGGAGAATTGTAAAGGGTAAATAGGACCCTTATACCAGTCTTAACAAAACTTAGCGGCCGCAAGTTGAACTAAATAAAAATTCTATTTGTGTTTAATTTCTATACACACTAGCGCCTCCCGCTATCCAAACGCCAAATTAAACACGATTCTATAGACACTATCTATCTCTGTCGACCAATCGCCAAGCTAAAACACTATTCTATGGACACTAGCGCCTCCTGCCGGTCAAACGCCAAATTAAACACGATTCCATACACAGTAGCGCCCCCAGCGAGTCAAACGCCAAACTAAACAAATTCCCATAGACACTGGCGCCTCCCGCTAGCCAAAAGTCAAATTAAACACGATTCTATAGACATATAAATCTATTTCAACAAATCGCCAAACTAAAATATGATTCTATACTTACTAGCGCCCCCTACCGGCTAGACGCCAAATTAAGCACGGTTCCATAAACAAAAGCGCCACTCGCTAGCAAAACGCAAAATTAAATACGATTCTGTAGACACCAGTGACCTCTGCCGGCCAAACGCCAAACTAAACACAATTCCATAGACACAAGCGCCTTCCGCCGGCCAAACGCCAAATTAAACACGATTCCATTGACAGTAGCACCCCCTGCTGGTTGGACGCAAAACTAAACAAGATTCCCTAGACACTAGCGCCTCACGCTACCCAAACGCCAAATTAAAACGATTCTATAGACACTAGCGCCACCTGCCAATCAAACGACAAATTAAACACGATTCCATAGACAGTAGCGCCCCCAGCGGGCCAAACGCCAAACTAAACAAGTTCCCATAGACACTGGCGCCTCCCGCTAGCCAAAAGTCAAATTAAACACGATTCTATAGACATATAAATCTATTTCAACAAATCGCCAAACTAAAACACGATTCTCTAGACACTAGCGCCCCCTACCGGCGAGACGCCAAATTAAACACGGTTCCATAAACAAAAGCGCCTCTCGCTAGCAAAACGCCAAATTAAATACGATTCTGTAGACAGCAGCGACCTCTGCCGGCCAGACGCCAAACTAAACAAGATTCCATAGACACTAGCGCCTCCCGCTAGCCAAACGTCAAATTAAACACGATTCTATTGACCGATCGCCAAACTAACCAAACACGAACTTACGCCATCTGGCGAGGAATAGTCAAACTGGAAGTACCTAGCGGCTGCAAGTTGATCTTGATAAAAATACTATTTGTGTTTGATTTCTATACACACCAGTTCCTCCTGCCGGTCAGACGCCAAACTAGACCCGATTCTATAGACACTAGCGCCCTCTGCCGGCTGGACGTCAAACTAAACACGATTCTATACACACTACCGCCCTCTGCCGGTCAAACGATAAACTAAAACACGAATTAGCGCCATCTAGCGAGGTATAGTCGAACTGAAAGTACTTAGCGGCCGCAAGTTAAACTAAATAAAAATTCTCTTTGTGTTCAATTTCTATACACACTAGCGCCCCCCGCCAATTAGACACCAAACTAAATACGGTTCCATAGACGCCAAACAAAACAAGGTTCCATAGACACAAGCGCCTCCTGCCGGTCAAACGCCAAATTAAATACGATTCCATAGACAGTAGAGCCCTTACCGGCCAGACGCCAAACTAAACACGGTTCAATAGACACTAGCGCACCCTGCTGGCCAGATGCCAAATTAAATTCAATTCTATAGACACTAGCGCCTCCCGCCAGCCAGATATTGTCATTCGTTTTCTTAATGCTTATTTGACACTTCTCAATTTGTCACTATGCAATCCAATCAACCGTTTATTCTATAATTATATCCATTCAGATTTGATATCATTATTGAAGATATCTACGGCTCCATTTTCCAATTCTTCTTCATACTTATACAATTCGAAATTATGTATGATTGTACCATTCAAGTCCAGAAAGAAATCATGCTCATATACGTTTCAAACGATAAGCATTCTTACTTCTTTTCAGCCTCATTTTCCTCATCATGGCTCTTCACATTACTACAAATATATAATAATAATAATTTGTTCTTGAGCTAAGTGGTTTTTAAAATATTTATTTTGCCAATCTATTACGAGATTTAAGTATATTAAATAAATCATTAAAATTTAGAAGAAATTCATCTGTAGTACCTGCATTATGGAAATATGTATTAATATCCGTTCTCGATAAATAAAGAGGAACAGCTGCTCAGTAACCATCACAAAAAGGCGTTACATTGTTTCCACCTTTACACTGATAAATTTCGCAAATCATGCAACTTGGAATTTCGTCGAAATGGTCCAATTACAACTCTGGTTAGCAAAACGATATCGAAAAAAATTATATATCATTAGAAAATCTACACTCTAGCGATGTTTATAAAAAAACAAAAGCTTCCTACCAACTTTACTTTTTTTTAAACGCATGAATTGTTGTAATAATATGAATATTTAAGATATAATACATACTGTGAAAGTTATGAAGTTATACTTCTTGCATAAGTTAAAATAAGAAGGGACATGAAAATCATGAAAATGAAGAAAATAAAGTGAATTATTGAAGAAATGAGTCGTTTTAGAAAATATCTTGTTTAACAATTCAACAATTTTCTACGTAAAATTGGGTTGGATGTCAGTAATTTACAAAAAGTTTTTGTCATAATAGTACAGCAAGTCAGCAATGTGAAAAATGAGATCAGGAGTTGTTATGACAGCTATATATGATAAGGAATCAATCTGATGAGTTTTAAACAGAAAGAAGAGATTTTAAGAGATTTTAAGAAAAAAAGGATTATGATAGAGTGGAGTGATAAACTCCACTTTAATAATGAAAATAATGAATTTTGATCTTCTGCTTTAGAAGATAATCTATAAAAAATATATCGAGTGAAAAAGAAGACATGTACCAACAAAATTAAAAGGAGTAACAGAAAGAGGCATATTCAAAATTATACTTATCTACAATTATTCTATATATCTCGTAACAGTAAAGGATGACAGAGAGTTGAAAAGCTAAGAACAAATGTGGGAAAACATTTAGAAATGTGGTCCCCTCAAAATTCTTTATACATATAATTAATATAAAATAGATACCTTCCATAGGACAGCTGTAATCCTACATTTTGATATTTAGGACTTGTTTTGAAAAGAATACTGTTCCCTTTTCGTTCTCTCAACGTTTTTGCTTCCATTAGAATGACTTGATAACAATATACTTTCAACTGGTTGTTGAGAAGCTAAAAAAATAAAACAAAAGTGTGTGGGTATGTATCAGTAGAAATAGCATTACTTCACCCAATTCAAACAAACATGTTTCTTCAATATTCAACAACTCTAAAATACCTTAGGCATGGAGTGCAATAAACCATTAAGTTGCATTACAATGTATTCGCTAAGCTAAATTTACACTCAACCAAGTCATATGCATACAGGACTTTTCAGGAAAATTCTTCATTACTCATTCAGTTTCATTGGCAGATACAGTGTTGAATTTGTACAAAGTGATGAAATGGTAAGTGACTTGAAAGTTCTTATTCAAAAACTGGTAAGACAATAATTTGAAATAATGATGGAAACATAACATTGCTAAAGTTATTTTTTTCAGACTAGTTCGAGATTTTCAAAGGAAGTCACCTAAAATACTCAACAAAATATATGATTTAATATCAAATATTGATGAGCAACTACTAATTATTTTAATTAAGAGTAAATTTATTAGAAAAATATTAATATTTAGACAAATATCAACTCACTGGCAACATTTTTCATCAATTCATTGTAAACTACAAGTTACTTATTCTTCACAATTGGGGTGGAGTCTCTTTAAATCAAACCAATCAAAAATTACTCAATATTTTATTTTCTTACCTCAGAAATATGAATAAAACAAGTAAGATGTGTCAGAACAATACGAGGATCTTTTCTATCATTTATTTATTGTGCAGAAATACCACAGTTCATTTGAATGATCTTTATCTTGCAATTCTATAAGGTAGGTACTCCAAAACTACTAAAGGTCCCCATGTGAATCCATCCAAACGCTCCTATTATATCAATCATTATATACAGGTAAATATTTAAAAAAAAATGTGTTGTTGGGTATTGTTTTATCAAATTTCCAAAAATATTTCCTAAATGATAGAATCACTGCAAAAATCTTCAAAGCCGGGTAGATGCGGTTCTCTTGTTGCTACTTCAATAATATAAATCTTTTTTTGTAACTTGACATTCACAGACGTTACACTATAAATTTCCAGGCCCAGTTCAGGTCAAGCTACCATAGGGAAATTAGTAAATATGTTAGAGCACATACAATTCTTTTTTATTAGAGGCCATTTTGGTAAATGAGAAATCACGCTCCTTTACCTAAAAATAAATTATTTGTAAACTACTTCCAGTATTGGTGTAGTGCCTATACTTGTTATTAAAAGAGATATTCAAACACTTGCCAACACCTTAAAAGCATTTAGCTTGTTTAAATCATATTCATCAACATAAAACATTGTGCTGTGTACGTGAGTATTTTTATCAAATTACTTAGTTAAAGGTGTAGAAAATGTGAAAAATAATTGTACATACCTACTATAAGAATCAAAATTTTAAAAATTTATACATTTTCAGTCAAAATTTACTTCATTACATAAACTACATTCACTTAATCTTCACGTATAAAACTTAAACATAAGTAAGTTTTCCAACTAGATACCAATTCCGTTTCTAACATTATAATGAATTCCGAAGTTCCTTTGTTTGAAACTTTGGTTTACTTTGACCTTGGACGAATAAAAAAGATTAACCCACCTGGCATGTTTGAATATAACTGAAGCCAACTTACAGTAAACCTCAATGTTGTCAAATTTTACAATTTATTTGTTTATTATCTGGATGCATGTTAGTTTCAAAAATATTTATTTATACATCGTAATATTATTAAAAACCAATAAGAATGTGGCTCTAGTTCTCACTAAATTTGGTTAATGGACAATATTTCCCACAATTGATCTAAACAAAGATCAAGAAAATAATTTTGGCGAGAATGTTTTTGTTTTATCTAGCATAGAATGTTTGAAAGAAATAATATCAAATACTAGTTTTATTTGAATACAAATTTACTATAGACATGTACCAACAAATCTTCGAGACAAACATATAGGTTTTTAATGAGGATATGCTTATTTATTATAATTATTAGTCAATTTAAGTCAAAAACAAGATGAAAGTAATGTGAAAACAAAAAACAAAGGCTAATAGATTAGCCTGGCCAGCAACTTCAGTACTTTCATCAAGTTGAAATGAAAAGTTTGTTTTATTTAAATTGTAACAGTGAATTTGACCGATTTTTTTTGCTTCCTTCTCAGTGAATGAAACTTCAGATTCTAACCTACAGAGTGCTCTGTTCCTTTTTTAGCTATCAATATGAATAGGCGATAAGATGCAAATGTAGCTTGTCTATTTTTCTCACCAGAAATTGATGTTTTCGTTATTAAGTTTGACTTTAAGAATTCTTTTTCTTTGTACTGAAAGAAATACATATGTTTTTTTTTGTGAAAAGTCTTTACAGTTTTGAAGGTTGCATACTCTCATCAGCAAATACTTCGAAACATAAAACACACTGAAGTAGCAGGTTGTCATCTGTGCCAGTAACCACAAAAACCATATTTCAAATAATCAGCAATGTACTTATGGTTCGGTTTTGCCTTTTTAGGGACTTTTTTTAAAAATTCTAAACTAGCCTAATAAAAATAAGTTTTGCATTGAGATGTTTATTATTATAAATTATTAATAAATGAATTTTGTCTTATCACTTGTTTTTAAATAAGTATTTTTAAGGCAATTACCATTTAACCAATCTAATCACTTTGTACAAATTAAACATTATATGTGCAAATCGAACTAAACGAGTAATGGAGAACTGTTCTGAAAAGTTTTGATTGTATGTGACTTGGTTGAGAAATTATAGATTATAAGGGAGACTAGCTAAAACGTTCAAATAAGATGTGAGAATGCTTATCGTTTGAAACGTAAATGAAAATGATTTCTTTCTGAACTTGATTGATACAATCATACATAATTTAGAATTGTATAAGTATGGAGAATTGGAAAATGGAGCCGAAGATACCTCCAATAATGATCTTTAACTCGAATGGATACAATTATGGAATAAACGTTTGATTGAATGGAAAAGTGTTGATTATTTCATAAAGTACGCGAGGACAATTTGTGTGCTGCATTAACTACTACCTACTGCTACCACCACACTCACTATTATACTGTCTGACGCCGGTTTCGATGTACTCCTCTAGTTTCTATGTGATTTGTACAAAACAAACAAACAAACAAAATATTACTGCGTATAATTTGATATCAGATGGTTATTTGATTGAATTAGTAACTCACTAAAGGTATTGAACAAAATATGTAATTTGATCCATTTCGTCGAAAGATACAAAAAACTACAGGAAGAAGTGATTTATAAGATATCAACTGATTTTGGTATTTGTAATAACTGCAAATTATCAAAGGATTAATTCTTAAAGGAAAGACTATCATATCATCTCAAATTTTTTCGATAATAATATAATGGAAATCGTACAGAACTGCTTTTGTTACTTGCCATTTTTCTTGATTAAAAAATTTCTTATAATTAAAAATCATATTGTTAACAGAAGTTAATTTGAAATTAGAATTTTCTCTATATAGAAAAATTGTTTCTGATTTTGTATAATAGTGCTCGTTTCTATAATTGATCTTCACACAAATGTTTTTGTAATCCATTTACTTAACACACTTTATCTGTCTTGATTGAACTTCTCAGTGAATATGTAACTAAATCCTAATTTTAATGTACGGTCAAAAATAATTATCGAAAATTGTGAAGTTATTTTGGTTTCCTAGAAAATCCCAGTGTGACAGATTTTGTATAGAAATTTTAAAACTTTGACTTATATTTTGTATTGATTGATGTCTTATACCTTGTTATTTTCAAACTAAAACTATTTAGATGATGTTTCTGTTTGCCAATGAACAAGAGAATTGTTCAGAAAATGGGAAAGTTTTGAAATTAAGAAAAAAGAAAGATCGTTTAAGTTCCATAAAAGGTTATTAGTTTTTCAACTAGAAATATTCAGGCAATTTAAAACAGAATATGCTCCAGTCTCAACAACTAGGCCACGTAAGGATACGTATTCCTATATCAAAATGAATCATTTATTGAGATCTCTTTGTGGTAAAGCATTGTCGGTCGAATATAAAATCACCCTGTATTTACTAAGTTATATTTAGATTATGTAAATTCCAAAGATAATAATAATCTTTTTGTATTTACTCAACCTCTAAACAGAACTAAATTTGTTTATTTCAAAGAAGATCTGTGTATATTTTAGGATTTAGCTTTACTTCGTTTATTTTAATACAATTTCATTGATGTTCTATTTTATACTGTTCACTCCTTTATTGTATGAGCAGCTTGAAATTGTTGTCACTATCGACTTGAGCTCCCCTGCGGTGGATGTCCCACATACTTTTTCAAGCTGGATCCATATTAAGCATATTTGCTTTCGAAAGTATACCAGCGGGGCAGTGTCATTCAAACTATTACCAACCATAGAGGCATGTATAGGATGAACCGATTGAGTATCGGTATAAGAACAGCTCCTTCTGAAATGGATGAGATCATTTGTCAATGTGCCATATAGTTGACGAGTGTAAACAGAACAAAACCCAAGCTGTGGCCTACATGCCTCGCCCCAGTAATGTTAATGAGGTGAGTGAGAACTGTATCCCAGACTACTCTAATAAATATCGATTTTTTCTCTATTTGTTTCCCCTGTTATATGTGTATTTTATTTTTTATTCTCTTTTTATTCTCCTGTAATTGTGGCGGCAAAAAATGTTGAGATTCTTTGGAATTGGGCATCAAATTGACGGAAAGGAGCATAAAAATGATTGGCTCGGCGGATAACGCGTTAATCATGGAATTACTCATATTTATGACGTTTTAATAACAATATAATTGAATTTTTTTCGGAAATTTAAGGATACGGCTGAAACTGTTGAAATTAGGCATAAAAAATGATTTGCATAAAATTAATAAAAAAAAATGATTTTATAACAAACTTTATTGAGAAAATTAACAAATTTTTATCAAAAATTAGAACGAACATTTTTCCTTCAAAACACGACACCATCACTCAAAAGTATCTTTCTGCTATTCTCCTCATATTTCATCCTCCTTCTTCTTGCTCCTCTTCTTCTTCTTCTTCTTCGTAGTCTTCCGCCGAAGATTCCGTCTCATCACCCAACTTCGCGCGTTTCTTCTGTTTACCGCCGCCATCCTCACTCGCGTATCTCTGTCGCTATATATATATATATATATATATATATATATATATATATATATATATATATATATATATATATATATGAAGCTGTACTTTTTCAGTCTGTCGAGCAGCTTCATTTCGACGGCTTCTTTAGCTTGTTTGACGGCTACGTCCATCCTGAGTTTGAGTTTATTGAATTTATCGTTCAGCACAAGGTTATCGTCGATATTTTTCAAGAACGGTTTCAAATTTTCGGCCTTCACCCAAGATCTAGTCACCGCGTCAGAATCGAAAAATGTCACGTAGTAGTGCGTCTGAAAATAATCGTTATCCGTCAATACACAGTGTGACTAACTCCATAGATCAAATACCTTGTGTCGTTTCGATTTTCACTCCAAATGAAATATTGGAATAAGTAAAAAAAATCACCCTGTATATAAGGTAACTTAATAATTTCGATATTAAAACAAAATCATCCTGTACGTGACATGAACTAAAAAAATGGTACTTACAACACTAACCTAATGAAAGTGACCAAGAGAAATATTAGACTTACCGGTTCTAAGGAATCTTTCAAGCAAAAATAATTCTCGATTTCCGGATCATCTTCCACCATAGCCGGCCACCATGGATAACCTTCGATTTTCGCCCAGACGATGCTACCCGCGTTATATTTATTAAATATCATCAGCTCCTTTTCTTTATCGTCGATCGATTCTTCTTTGATTTCGCATCTATTATACCTCCCATCTGGATTCATCCAACAATACCATTTGTCAGATAGATCCAGGGGATCTTTCACGTCGGGCAGGTATCTATACTTATCGCAAGAGTCGCAATACACGTAGAGACCGAAGTTTCTGAATTCTTGAAGTAATCTCATTTTCTCGTAGAAGCTCTCGTTCAAAAAATCCATATGTTCCTCCTCTTCCACATCTTTTCTGTTTAGAACTTCCTTGGAATTGGCGTCGTTACAGTGGTGATGCATCGAACTTATCTGCAGGAGCCACGATAATCTTCGTATCGTTAGCATCTTTTTCCTCCTTTGGAGCTTGGAACGATACCGTTGAGTTTTGGATTTGATAAGTTTGTTTTTTCTTCTCCTTAACCATTTTCAACCAGTTATTGAATTTTGTCACTACCAAATTTTTGTAATACAAATTGGTTTCTTTACGCAAAGTCGACGGCATTTTAAAACTTCTACAATTTTAATATACAATAAAAAGGTTATTTTTATTCTAATAATACTAAAAACAACAAGTTATGGGTCCGAGACTTTTCACTGTATTAATATATAATTCGTATTACGAAACTAAAAACGAAAATTCCTTAGAACAAAAAACTTTTCTGGAAACTGTAACATAAGTGGAATAACTTTGAAAGCATATAGAATGATGGACTTGGTTATAAACCGCATAGGTACCGAGTAGTATTCATGATTATGAATATATAAAAACATACATTAGTACATACATACATAACACATATTATGAGCTGTACTGGTAAATGATGAAATATTTGAAAAATTGTCTAAGCTGTATGAAGGAGATACAGAACAATTAAAAGGTAAGGTCACTCAAAAATTTTTCAGCTATATCTATAAGAGAAATGACATTCAATATACCTGTATTCATAAGCGATAATAATAACCACAATGAAGAAACCAGAAGTCAAAAACAAGATGAAAGTAATGTGAAGAAGAGCCAAGCTGAGGAAAATGATGTTGAAAACAAAGAACAAATAACAGTAAAGTGAGAAGTGTAATATAATATTGAGGAGGACAAGGAAGAGGAAATAAGGAAATCAAAAAGAAAATCTTCTGACCTATTGTGATTTTCCAACAAAAACAATATTATTTCCTTAAGAAGCTTGAACAATCTTGAGAGCCACCGTACTTCACAATGAAGCAGGAATGCTTTGTGCTCACTACCCATTTCATCACACAGAATAGCAAAAAGTCAGCAAGTTAGCAAGCAACTTCCGTTCTTTTATTAAGTTGATGTGAAAAGTTTTTTTTCAAAACTGTAACTGTGAATTTGAGCTATTTTTTTATTTTCTTTCCAGTGAATGAAACTCCAGATTCTACCCTAGAGAGTGTTCTGATCCTTTTTTAGCTAGCTGTTGATTGTACAATGAATCGACACTGAGGACATACACACAGCTGCCCAAAATTTGTTAAATGAACAATTCACAAAAGTAAAAGTCCTTAAAAGATACTAGAAGAATATTCACATTGAGAAATCCAAGACATGTACTACTATTACCACACTCACTTTTACACTGTCTGACACCTGTTTCAATGTTCTCCATTCGTCTCTATGTGTTTTGTACAAAACAAAAAAATATTACCGAGTATAATTTGATTCAAGATCATCAGTTGATTGAATAAGTAAACTCACTCTCTACTCAATAACAATATTCTGTAGGCTAATGTAAAAGGCTTTTCTTGTTTGAATTTCCCGCCTCCCAACTGAAACGGCAACACTGCACATGTCAATAGGCAGTGTTGTTTTATTACTATTATTACTATATCTATACACGAAAAAATTGCTAACAATAATTCATTCAATCTGCTCAAGTTATTTAAACAACTTTTTTTATTAACAGCAAGGACACGGAGGTAAACGTATCAATAGTTTTGGACCTCAACGAGGTTTGAAATTTTTATAAAAAAATTCATGTATATCTTATATGAATGAATAATCTAAATACCTTCAATTTCAAACACATATATAAACATTTTTCTTCAAAACAATTAAAAAACACAATTAAGATTTTTACTTCACCAGAGGGTCTGTGATAACCTTTTCAGAATGTAAATAAATGATTCTGTTAATGTAAAACGGTCGGTTAAACTTACATTCTGGTCCACATTTCTTAGAAGCACATTTTAAGCATTCTCCAAAGCAACCATGGCATCTTAAATTCAAGCAGTTACAAAGACCCATTTTTGATTTATTTTCATAAGATGTTGACGGCATTGCTGCGTCAAACGGGATTGATGTTCTTCGTGGAAGAATATCGTTATTTTTCTTCAATTTGTACACTACTGTCTCTGAATGGTAATAGGCTTGCGGAACCATAAGTAAGTGAATATAGATATATTTTCGAGATCAAATCTTACTTTATTCTTTTTGGAGGCCTAACGTTTTCATTCGGTGCTCTGACTCCACTGGATATTGACGGTATTGCGGAATTATACTGTTACGTCTTAAATAGACATGATTTTTTCCTTGGAGGTTTATCGTTACTTTCCTAAATAAAAATATTTTCAAGGCCAAGAAACTAATTTTGATGAAAAAGTTTATGAAAATATTTAAGCTAAGCAAAATCGTTATGTATCTGTATTCGTTTGCGATAAAATGGCTGCCTTTGTTTACTAAATACTAAAAAAGCATTTTGAATAGATTTGTTGGAGTGAACTATTTTTGAGTGTTTAGATATTGTTCAAGTGATATATTAGTCTTAGTTTCAATTTTTAGTAAAGCTTTTTATATTTCCCCATTCCAGTCATATGGTTAAATTAGTTACTTAAAACTCTACAGAATAGGATACTCGAATAATGTAAATTTTGACTTATAATATTATTATGAGGAAAGCAGTAGTCAAAAACAAGATGTAAGTAATGTGAAGAAGAGCCATGATTAGGAAAATGATGCTGAAAACAAAAAACAAGAAACAGAAAAGTCAAAAGTGTAAAATGGAGAAAGAAAGAACAAGAAATAAGGAAATAAAGAAGATAAAATTATGCCCCATCGCGTAATTTTACATCAAAAACAATCATAATTCATTAAGAAGCCCAAACAATCTTGACAGCACTCAATGAAATTACAATATTCACTGTATTATCAAGCGCCGCTGGCTAAATTCTTTTTCTGTTCAAGGTCAAACGCCTTTAAATTTATTGTTATGCTGCAGTTTTGTTATTTTTCAGTTTTTAGGGAAAAATAGGTATTTTTATTGTATTCCTACATCACAATCGTTGTGAAGAAGTGCTTCATGAGTAAAAATGCAAATAAAATTTGAAAACATTATTTTTTTGGCCAGCTTATATAATATCAACAAAACAGTTTATCAAAATAAAAAACATACAATATTATCACCTTTGCATAAAAAAGTACCAACTCAATACTCAACGAAAAGTATGTATATCAATTAGTTGTTCTACAGTTTACATACTAGGTACCTAATCATTATAATTACCTAATTATAAAATAATCTTTCTTGCTTTCTGAGTGGCAAATTTATCAATAATTTCCTTAAAATCTATTTTTTCACAGATTTCGAATTTAATTTGAAGAGAGATTTTCTCTGAAGAACCACTCTATTTTTCAGAATACTCATATTTTTTCTTGGCCTGCATCACTGTATCAAAATCAGAACTGCTGAGATTTCCTGCAAAGTTTCTAATTTTGTTGGAACCTTAATACCAATGACATTATAAGAACATTTTTCTTGTTGGTTACAAGAGTTATTTATACTTTCAGAAGCAGAAGAAGAAGTTTCAGGTGAGTGAAATAATTAAATTTCTAAAAATTTGGATGAAGCGAATCTTTCAGACTGATGTAAACTACAAAATCTGCAATAAGTATGCATTAACAACATTTTTCCAACAGACAATAAATACCTTTCAGATGTTGAACCTAAACACTGCCAAGAAGTACCCGGTTTAATATCCCCAAATTTAACATAACTTTTTGCCCGAAAACAAAATTTTCTGTATATAAGCTAATTCTTTTATCAGTTACACATTTTTTTTTTTCAAAAATATTTTCACAAATATAAACTTCTTCTGGTAAATCTTTTTACTGTATTTTCAATGCATCTAGCTACTCTTGTCTTTGCTCTACAATAAAAAAAAAAATAAGACTAATATGTCACTTGAAAAATATCTAAACACTTGAACAATGGCAGCCATTTTATCGCAAACGAAAACAGATACATAACGATGTTGCCTAGCTTATATTTTTTCATAAACATTCTCACCAAAATTATTTTCTTGGTCTTGAAATTATTTTTATTTAGATTAATTGTGGAAAATATTGCCCATTAACCAAATTTAGTGAGAACTGAAGCCAGATCATAATGATTTTAATTATATTACGATTTATAAATAAATATTTGACAACCTTGAGGTTTATGTCAAATCACAAGTTTACAAAAATCGTGTAAAAATGAGACAGCAACTGAAATAAATGAAGAAAGACCTTTTCGATTCGAAGCTACCAGTCTAACAACATTCATAGAGAAAAGACTATTGTGCAGATTGGGAAATACAACGATAACCTTCAACTAGGAACATCAATCCAATTTAATACCGCAAGAGGAAAATAACGATAAACCTCCAAGGAAAAAATTATGTCTAGTTAAGATGCCTCGGTATAATTCCGCAATTCCGCTATTATCCAGTAGAGTCAGAGAACTGCATTAAAACTTTAGCCCTCCATATCTATACCCACTTACAACAAAACCACAAACTGAAAATCTCACAAGATGCTTTCAAGATAAAGATTAATCCGATTTAAATCCGTCAGACCTACAGCATCCAGTCAAAATTATCCACAAACTGATATAAATAGAGAAAGATCATGGCGACTTGATTCCGCAAATCTACCGACATCTAATCAGTATAAGACACAGATTGAAATAAATGAAAAAATCATTTGATTTATCATTTGATCATAAGATTTGATCTCGAAAATATATCTATATTCACTTACTTATGGTTCCGCAAGTCTTTTACCATTCAGAGACAGTAGTGTACAAATTGAAGAAAAATAACGATATTCTTACACGAAGAACTTCAATCCCGTTTGATGCAGCAATGCCGTCAACATCTTATGAAAATAAATCAGAAATGGATCTTTGTAACTGCTTGAATTTAAGATGCCATGGTTGCTTTAGAGAATGCTTAAAATGTGCTTCTAAGAAATGTGGACCAGAATGTAAGTTTAACCGACCGTTTTACATTAACAGAATCATTTATTTACATTCTGAAAAGGTTATCACAAACCCTTTGTTGAAGTAAAAATCTTAATTGTGTTTTCTAATTGTTTTGAAGAAAAATGTTTATATATGTATTTGAAATTGAAGGTATGTAGATTATTCATTCATATAAGATATACATGAATTTTTTTATAAAAATTTCAAATCTTGTTGAGCTCCAAAACTATTGATACGTTTACCTCCGTGCCCTTGCTGTTCTTCACGCGAGTTCTTTTTTGACAGTTAGTTGACTCAGATTCAATCAATATATTTAATGTTTATAAAAAGAGTTGTTTAAATAACTTAAGCAGTTTGAATAAATTATTGTTAGCAATTTTTTGGTGTATTTTGACATGTACAGTGTTGCCGTTTCAGTTGGCAGGTGGGAAAATCAAAAAGTGATGGACTCATCGATCTGGCTTTGTAATTACTATTTGGGAAGAGGTGATTCATTCATTAGTATTAGATATTGCCAACGTCTTAAAAGCATTTAGCTTGTGTAAATCATATTCATCAATATGCAAATTTATTGAATATTCTGTATTTTACAACAATGCATGAAAGAGCCGCTTCATCTAAATTTTCCTAAATTGAATTATTACACTCATCTGAAACTGTAAGTGCTTCCAAGAGTGAGACTCTCTTATAACCAATAAGAAAAATGTTCTAATAATGTCACTGATATTGAGGTTCCAATAAAAAATTTCCAACAGGAAACAAACATGAATACATGCACCTATTGGGTACTTCATTTTGCAAGGACAAGGAAAAACTAATTTACAAAAAAAAATGCCTTGAATTTATTCATGAAAGTGGGGACAGATTTTTAAAATTCAAAATCTTTAAAAACATTTTTTAAACATCTCATCACCTACGAAAAGCTTTTTATATTTCCCGATCCTATCGTATTGTTTAATTAGTTAGTAATGTTGTTTGACTTGGAAATAATGAAGGAGTTAGAGCGGAAACAAAAATTAAAACAATACATATTTTCTACGAAAAGGATTTTAGTGATCTCAAATATTTGAGTTTATCTACTCGAAAGTAGCTTTTTCATAACTACGGGGTTTTATATAAAATCATATGATTTGTTGGGATTTATTTAAGCTATACCAATATTCAAATTGTCCACAGTATCCAGTAAAAGATGAGTAATTATTGAACTTACCACTGAATTTGGAAGTTGTTCTAATTCAATCTGAGTAATGATAGTCTTTATTTCAAGAAATAGTCCAAATGGATCAAAGTACATGTTTTGTTCAATGCCAGAGTGAGTTTACTAATTCAATCAACTGACTATCATAAATGAAATTATACTCGGTAATATTTTTTTGTTTTGTACAAAACACATAGAGACTAACGGAGAACATCGAAACAAGCGTCAGACAGTGTAATAGTGAGTGTGGTAATAGTAGTACATGTCTTGGATTTCTCAATGTCAATATTCTTCTTATCTTCATAGTATCTTTTAAGGACTTTTACTTTTGTAATATGTTCATTCAACAAATTTTCGTCAGCTGTCTGAATGACCTCAGTCTCGATTCATTGTATAATCAACCAATCAACATGTATACCATAAGTTTTTACATATATTTATTGTATTTAAATATTTACCTCTATTATTCGATTCACTTTCCCCATTTTGTTTTCTATTAGCATCTTCATTAGCCATTCGAAGTATTATCTGATGTGGAGTTGTCAGTATTGGTATTGCCATTTGTTTTCTTAATGCTCCTTTTACACTTGTCAATTTGTCACTGTGCAATCCAATCAAACGAAGACTACGAATAAGAAGTAGAGGAGTATGAAGAAGAGAAGGAAGACGAAGTATAAGGAGAATAGCAGAAAGATACTTTTGAATGGCGGTGTCGTGATTTTTAAAAAAATTTTCTCTTGGAATTCAAATTTCCGTTCTAATTTTTGATAAAAATTTGTAATTTTCTCAATAAAGTTTGTTGAAAAATACTATTTTCTCATTAGTTTTATGCAAATCATTATGCCAAATTTTATCATTTTCATGCCTTTTCCTAAAATTTCAAAGAAAAATTCAATTATATTGTCTTAAAGCGTCATAAATATGAGTAATTCCATGATTAACACGTTGACCGCAGAGCCAAACATGTTTATGCCCCTTTCCGTCAATTTGATGCCCAATTCCATTTGGCACAAAAATTTCATAAATATGACTAAACTCATTGTTCAACTGTCAACACGTTAACTGTCAAGCCGATAATGTTTCTTATGTCCAAGTCAATCAATTTTATTTATTTTTCAATAAATTCCAATAAAACAACTTGAAAATAGCAATTTTTTTCGCGTAATTTCGATGCACAAATCAAAGATTCTCAACATTTTTTTCCGCCAAAATTAGGGTAGAATATTGTTGCGTATCGTAAAAAGAATAGATAAAACATTTTTGGAGACTCTCAAAAACAGCAGTGAGCGAAGAATTACTTAAACTAAAAAAATTTGGTTGTTGTATTATACTTGTATTTTCTAAAATTAATATTCATCATAATAGAAGGGTGGTAGTAAATTAACGAAATTTCGACTGGGAAAATGTGAAAACCAACCTGGAAAAATCAGGAGGAGACGAGTACTTGATTTTCAATTTTTACTGGACACCCTATTTCAAGAAAAGTTGTAGATGTAACGTATAAAAGTATGGACAAATGTTGACTCGTTTTTCCTGAATTTTCTGTATCTGAGTTGAGAAGCTATGTGCACATCCATGTACTCAGCTTGGAGTTGAAGGTAAAAATATTCCAAGTTTCTCAGACAGAACTAAGACACTGAATGAAAACTTTTACGAGAGACTAGAGTGCAGGAAAGCACATTCATTACTTCCTCTACCTTCAGTTGAACTATCAAGAGCTTCTAGAAGAGCGGGGAGTGCAGGAAGTTGTTTCATTAAGGTCAACACAGCTTCGATTCGATTTACTTCGGCGCAAATTCTGAAGCTAGATATACTGTGAAATTCCCTTGGCCGAAACAACTCCCAGTTGCATCTATAATTTCATCTTCTATATAATACGTTTTGGACACAACATGAAACCACCATTTAATAATTGGAATAAGTTTAATTGAGGTGCAATCTGCGAAACGGTTTTTGTTGGCAAAAATCTTGAAGAAACGAATGGATATTTAGCGTCAGTGTGTGAAGTAACTTTTCTTAATTTCAAAACTTTCCCATTTTCTGAAAAATTCTACTATTCAATGGCAAACAGAAACATCATCTAAATACTTTTAGTTTGAAAATAAAAAGGTATAAGACATCAATCAATCCTAAATATAAGGCAAATTCACTCGAAATCGAAATTACAAATATAATGATATGAATATTCACTATCTATGGAAATTTAAACACCCGGATCTCATCGACGGTTATTGAACAAAGTCATAGAACATTCTATTCCTGGAGCTTTTGGCGAACATTATCTAATCAAAGTGTATTTCGAACTAGAGCTTCCATAGATAATCCAATTTGGCGAAGAATCAATTGAACTACTCATATTATTGGTTGTTATACTAATAGATGGAGTATTGTCAATATTCTAAGTAGTTCTAGAATCACTAATTCCATTTATTATTTATTCTGCTATTTTTTTTCTGTATCCGTATATTCTACTTGATCGCGATTGGTTTTTTCTATCAGATCACCAGATGCAACATTTTCCTACAGACAAATTTAGAAATTATTATATTAAAAATTGGTATTTTCATCTTACCTCTTCATTCACAAAGTTATCCTCAAATCCACTTGATGAAGGACTGGCTTTTCCACTACATTCACTTTGTGATTGCTCTTCTAATAGACTTTCCGTGGTTAAAATGGTCTTTGGAGCTGTACGCTATAGCAGAACATTGTAAAATAAAGAATTACGAGAAATCTGCTAATTTAAATAGAATAGTAGAATATATGTATTGTTTAATTTTTGTTTCCGCTCTAACTCCTTCATTATCTCGAAGTCGAACAACATTACTAACTAATAAAACCATACGATAGGATTGGGAAATATAAAAAGGTTTTCATAGATGATGGGATGATTAAAAAATGCTTCTAAGAATTCGAATTTTAAAAATTTGTCCCCAGTGTCATTAATAAATTCAAGGCATTTTTTTTGTAAATTAGTTTTTCCTTGTCCTTGCAAAATGAAGTACCCAATAGGTCCCTTGCTTCGGGTAATTCATCAGTATTCATGTTTGTTTCCTGTTTTTATTTTTTATTGGAACCTTAATATCAGTGACATTATTAAAACATTATTTTTATTGGTTATAAGAGAGTCTCACTCTTGGAAGCACTTAAAGTTCCAGATGAGTGTAATAATTCAATTTAAGAAAATTTAGATGAAGCGGATCTTTCAGACTGATGTAAAATACAGAATATGCATATTGATGAGTATGATTTGGACAAGCTAAATGCTTTTAAGAGGTTGATAATATCTAATACTAATGAATCACCTCTTCTCAAATAGTAATTACAAAGCCAGATCGATAAGTCCATCACTTTTTGAATTTCCCACTTGCCAACTGAAACGGCAACGACAACTTTTTTTATAAACATTAAATATATTGGTTAAATCTGAATTAACTATCTGTCAAAAAAACTCGCGTGAAGAATAGCAAGGGCACGGAGGTAAAGGTATCAATAGTTTTGGAGCTCAACAAGATTTGAAATTTTTATAAAAAAATTCATGTATATCTTTCTATTATTTCACTCACCTGGAACTTTAAGTGCTTCTGAAAGTATGAATAACTCTTGTAACCAACAAGAAAAATGTTCTTATAATGTCATTGGTATTAAGGTTCCAACAAAATTAGAAACTTTGCAGAAAATCTCAGCAATTCTGATTTTGATACACTGATGAAGGCCAAAAAAAATATGAGTATTATGAAAAATAGAGTGACTCTTCGAAGAAAATCTCTCTTCAAATTAAATTCGAAATCTGTGAAAAAACAGGTTTTACGGAAATGATTGATAAATTTGCCACTTAGAAAGCCAGAAAGATTATTTTATAATTAGGTGATTATAATGATTAGGTACTTAGTCTGTGAACTGTTGAAGAACTGATTGATATACTTTTCGTTGAGTATTGATTTGGTACTTTTTCATGCAAAGGTGATAATATTGTTTGTTTTTTATTTTGATAAAGACACCTAGAAGATGCTTGATGCTTTATCTATATTCTCTGGAGGTGTCAGATACCACCAGGAAGCGTATGGAACAGAAGACGAGGATCTGTAGATATCCCACATAAAGATTGGGTTCCTCAGTATGTATTTACATTAGTTATCTCGAAATCCGGAAAACCACTCCGAGAGTCCGTGGAGGATTTCAATACATTTATATAGCTTGTAGACTTTTATTACTTTTTTTTTTTGGGGAAATCCATTTATTTTTATTAGCATTTTTAGACTCCGCAATCCAATTCAAACAGTGTCTAATTGAATCTGACACCGCTCAGACGTATAAAAAAGAAGAAGAATATTTCAAGGTTATAATAAGTATGTTGGATACAAATAATCAATTGTAAAAAGCAAAATGTTTTTTTGAGGTTACGTTAGTTAAATTTGACATTAACGCGGTCGTATGTCAAATATTGATATAAATTGAAAACCGATATGTCTAGGTTGAGAAAAGAGAAGCGTTGCTTTTGCGATGCTATTAAACCGGGTCCTTTGAGTTATAAACGCAAAATTATGGAAAATTTGAGAAATTAGACACCCGCTACGGATAGTAATACCGATTGTAGTAGCGTCCCAACGAGTTCGAGCGCTCGAGATAATTCCAAACCAACACCCGAAGCTACCAAAGAAGAAAACATCAAACATCGAAGAATGAAGAGATTTAAAATGCAATCGGACGGTGTTATTACATCTATTAATTGCAATACCTCTGAAGATAATGAAATTTCTTATAAAAAAGACAATGTTAAGGATAAAACTAAGAATAACGAAAGAGTCTTGTTAATTGAAGCACAAAATGTAAATATTCGGAATCATTATTATACAATTTCTTAAACTATTATGATTATTTGTATTTACTACCAACTCAACTCAAGGTAAGTTCATCCTCAAACTTAAGCTTATTTACCAATACTTTCCATTTGTACCTATCCATGGTTATTTTCATTCTCTTTTTTCATTGTTCCTTACATAAATGTAACATAAACAGCCCCCCAAGAAAAATTCACAGCAATTAAATTTGGTGACATAACCTATTTCGTATTTTTCAAAATTTTAGAAAAACAGACTAAAAAAATATTTTTCGTATGGATGTTTGGTACAATGACCTCAATTTGTAGAAAAATCTGCGGGACTTTGACCTGTAAGGGATTTTAAATTATTATAACTGTGTTAACGAGGGAAACTATTAGCTTTTGTATGTACAAATCTGCGCGCGATTTTCCAGGTTGTTGTGTCTGAAATATACGTGACCACAAAACTGAACTCTTAGTATTTAAAGCCTTATGATATTTCTGACAATTCCGGTATTAAGTTTAATCAAAGATTTCATCGGATGAAGAATAAAAATTAATTAAATTTTGAGTTTTGGACTGGTATTCGTTTAAACGTAATAGCATCCCAAAAGCCGTTGGGATATAAAACGACGACGCGCAGTAATCACCATTTTTAAATTACCCAATCAAAAAAAAAAAAAGAATTGAATAATTTGTGGATTATTTAAACCTACGAACTTTTGATTTGAGGTTAACTCAACAATTAAATCACCGCGCGTTGTTCAACACGATACATTTTGATACTGAATTCGAGCATATGACGTTATTAATTTTTATTTCTGATAATGAGGACAGTTGAGCTTTTGGACCGTACAATTTATCTCGAAATAATGCTTGAAATTAATTAGAGAGAATCCAAAAGAGCTTATATCAGATCTCATCCTTTCAGAAAATTTTCTCAAACACAGCTTCATTTACCATGAGAGTTTTTCCAAAAATAAATACAATAAACGGCTATAAAAATTGTTTGGATTGTCTTCCTCAAGTTGTTTGATCTTTAATTGACTTGTTTCACGATAAAAAATATTATTAAGGAGCTTTTTATATTTTTTTCTGGGAATTGTGATCAAATAAATCGTGCGAAAAAGGATTAACAAAAAACAAACTGGATTTTGAATTTATAAAACTGTTCGTGCAATAACGAAAATCCCAAAAGATAATTAACGCTTCCCCGCGAACTGAATAGTAAACAACTTGTCCAGATAAACATCGAAATATTTAATTTTCAGAATCAGTTGATTATTCAAAAGTATGAATAAACAACAACAGTACACAAAAAATTAATTCCTTGGAGTTACTAAATCGAATTAAGTTACAATTGATTTTTTAAAAATTAGTCAGAGAAAACTTTGTAAGTAAATAAGTGAAGTTTCCGTTTGTAGATATATTATTGGAATGGATTTTACATTTCACGAATAGCACTTGTCAAATCTTGAAGCAAACAAAGCGGGCATCTCAATTCGCTAAAGCTTCGTAACAGAAATTTTACATTTCATAATAACTTTCATAATATTCCCAAGGAATATCGAGTTTGTGTGTAGTTTTGCCCGTTTCTCCAAGAGAATTCTCTCGTGTTTCAATACGAAATCACTTGTAATGCAAATTCAGTTTTATTATAAAATTTCGTTTGTATATACGTGCATTATAATAAATTTTAATCTAAAGACTTCCTCGAGGAGCTCCATATTCAAACCATCTTATTGTTTTCCATATGGGATTTTACGATGGGTTCAGTATAGGCCCAGACTTGGAGCAAGTGTCCTAAACTTAGTGGGACTGTGATTCAAACCTGGTTGGGCTAACGTATGACTATCATTTATGTATCCCAATAAAGTTGGGCTAAAGTATAACTATCATTTATGTATCAAAATAAAGTTGGGCTAAAGTATAACTATCCTTTATGTATCCCCAGGAAGTTGGGCTAAAGTATAACTATCATTCATGTATCCCAATAAAGTTGGGCTAAAGTATAACTATCATTTATTTATCCCAATAAAGTTGCTCTAACGTTTTTAATAAAGTTTGTTTTGAGAGTTATTCACTACGCATAACATATTGTGGTGTTTTATTCTAATATGATTGGAGTTATTCCCGACGCTGTTTAAGGGGATCATCGTCATCGGAAAACCGTAAATTGGCCGCTTTACAACGAGGTCCGGTTTCAACTTCCAAACCATTCCCGTTTTATCGTCAGATATATAGAATATACGTCAGAAAATAACTTTTTTTTCATCTCTTTCAATCTGGACTCTCAGAATATGTTACCAATAGAACGATTGTCGATGTGATTACGAAAATAAATATATTGTATGAAAGGAATTTATATAAAACGACGACTGTTATAATGATAATCCACTGAAATGTTTACCTTAAGTTTTTGAAGAAGACAACATGGTTATATAAACGCGAATCAATCAGTTTATTTGTGAATGTGATCAAAAATCGATAATGATTCTACGAGATTCAGATTCGATCAACTTTATCCAACAAAATCCCCACCTAGAGCAGTTTTTCCAAGAATTATTCGACAGGTAGAGGTTAGGGGATTACTATTAATGGAGAAGTGCAATTCCGAGGAATCAGCTACCAAGGCACGTTTTTCCCGAACAGAACTTCAAGATCAAAAAGGGTTCATACTTTTTCTTTTCGCTTTTTACATAAGTAAACAGTTTTATTTAGAACATGGCTCTGTTTTGTAGTTTTGTAACAACTTTGATAGATTCTTCTTTGAAACCAATTGGTGAGTCGAAAAATAGACATTTGTCTTAAGAGACTTTCTGTTTCAATTAGAAATCAAAATTTGTTTGTACAATTTTCATTTTTCCAGAAATAAGATGAGATTCGTCTTTAGAAACTTTGTTTTTCAAAAAGCAAACCAAAATTTGACTTCGGGAATTGCCATTTCGATGAAAAACAAAATTCGTCTTTGGAATCTTTGTTTTTCGAAACCAAAAACAATATTGTCACTAGAGGCTTTCTTTTGAAATTAGAAACCAAATTTTGTTTGTAGAAACTTTATTTTTCAAAACAAACCAAAATTGGTCTTCAGAAACTTTGTTTTTCAAAAATAAACCGACATTTGGTTTTCATAACTGCCGTATTCGAAAAAACAAACGAAATTTGTTTTGTTTTTTCCAAAAATAAATTATCAGTTATCATAAAAAAATGTTGGTGGATTTCTAGGAACCAGAAATAAGTGGACTTAGGGAGAGATACATAACATATAAGAAAAATAACTCTGCCAGTATGGCCGTTGGGCGGATTGAGTAGCTCAACGACCATTCTGCCGGTCCCAAGCCCGGATAAAAGAGGAGGGTTGTAAGGCAAGGCTAGCTACCTACCCCATGTAAAACAGCCATTTGCTCAGAGAACGGAGAAAGTAGCCTCGGATAGGACTGATAAAACTTATAACGACCCTGTAAAGTTAAGGAAAAAACGATTTTGGAAGCGACAACAATTGCGAATAGCTACCTGGAATGTTACATCAATTGCTAACAAAGACCAAGAAACCATAATAGAGCTTAAGAAACATAAAATAGACATATGTGCCTTGTCTGAGACGAAAAAGAAAAGAGCTGGCAACTTTAGAATTGCGGAGTATACATTGATATATAATGGGAAACCAAAAGATGAAAGAGCAGCATCGGGAGTAGGCCTATTAGTTCAGGAGAAATACGACAAAAACATAATAGACATAAAGTATATAAGCGACAGACTGCTACAATCCACGTTTAAATTTACAGAAACAACTAAAACCCATACATTAAGCGTGTATGCTCCTGATACGAGTAAAAGTCAGAAGAAACAGGCTCATTCTATGATGAACTGCAGATCACCATGGATAATATACCGAAGCAAGACGAAATTATGATACTGGGGGATTTTAATGGAAGGATTGGTAACGAGGTTATTAGTGGAATTAAGAATCGGTTTAACGAAGAAACACTCAACAGCAATGGAGAACAACTCATACAATTCTGTGCACATAATGAATTACGCATTAACAACACGTTTTATCCCCATAAACAACAGCACAAGTATACGTTCGAGAACACAAGAGGACATAAATCGATTATAGACTACATTATTACAAACAGAAATATTCATCCCTCAAAAATATTAGATGTCATAACATTAACCTCAGTAAACACAGGGACTAACCATCATATGGTGCTAGCCATAATGCGGAACTGCGTACAAAGGAAAACCCAGAACAAACCGAAAGTGACAGAAAAGCTAAACATAGAAAGTCTTAGCGATGATACCACAAAATACCTCTACCAGCAAAGACTAAGGAAGGCAATAAATGAAAACAAGATCTTGAAAGATGATACCGTAGAACTAGCATGGAAAAGATTAAGTACTAATATAAGGACAGCTGCAGAAGAAGCATTAGGCAAACGAAAGGTGAACAGGAAAACAGGTAAACGGAAAGCCCAACACGAAACCATGGTTCACACACGAAATCAAATCACTTGCGGAAGAAAAAAGGAAAGCATATCTTCAATATAGAAGTCAAACAATAACATATGCTGATTATAAAGTCGTGAGGAATAGGACAAATATGGAAATACAAACGATTAAGAGACAATTCTGGGAGAAATACTCATCAGACATGGAAAACGACTTATATGGGGGACAAAAAAAGATCTGGAATATGATAAGGAACATCAAAAGACCAATCAATGAATACATCCACACGAAAACAATAACGTTAAAAGAATGGGAAAGGTATTTCCATGAACTCTACGGTGACATAATAAGAAGTCAATCCACAGAACAGAAACAAGAAAATATATCTGAGGAAGGAGAAGACATCCAACAACAATTAATATCAATAGACAAAATTGAAGCAACAATGCGCAAGATGAAAAATAGGAAATCACCAGGGCTGGATAACGTTAATAACGAGCTTCTTAAATATGGTGGCAATGAATTAATACACCAAATGCATGTCATGTTCAACAAGATATACGACCAGAGAAAAGTACCAAGGGAATGGAAAGTTAGCATAACGATCCCCGTCTTTAAAAAAGGGGAAAAGAAAGATCCAAATAATTATAGAGGGATCAACCTCCTAAGCACGACTTCAAAATTACTAACAAAAATTATTGCAGAAGAAATCTCAAGTAGCGGCATGAGCGAAGAACAACAGTGATTTAGAAAAAATAGATCAACCATAGACGCTATATTCATCTTAAGACAGATTGCCGAAAAGGCCATAGAGTACAATAAAACCGCGTTTATGTGCTTCATAGACTTAACAAAAGCATTTGACAGAGTGAGATTACATGACGTCATTGAGCTACTAAAAAAACGAGGCGTAAACCAAAGGACAATAGACATCATTCGGGACATGAACAACGGAAATAGCACATATGTAAGAGTAAACAACGAACTTTCCAGTAAAATGCCAGTATCAACAGAGATCAGACAAGGAGATAGTCTCAGCCCAATACTCTTCAACATTATAATGGACGAAATCATAAAAGAAGTCAAAACGGCAGGCAGAGGATACAGAATGGGAAAACATGAGTTTAAGATAGTTTGCTACGCTGATGACGCGCTTGTGATATCTGAAGATGAGGATAATCTGCAAAAACTGCTACACAGATTTGAAACAGTTGCAGGAGAATTCAATATGATCATATCGAAACAAAAGACACAATCCTTGACAATAGCGAGAGAACCAAGAAGATGCAAACTGGCAATTTATAATAAAAGTGTAGAGCAGGTTATGTCTTTTAAATATTTAGGGCTTAACATCACGAGCAATAGGAACTTGAAACAGTTGCAGGAGAATTCAATATGATCATATCGAAACAAAAGACACAATCCTTGACAATAGCGAGAGAACCAAGAAGATGCAAACTGGCAATTTATAATAAAAGTGTAGAGCAGGTTATGTCTTTTTAAATATTTAGGGCTTAACATCACGAGCAATAGGAACTTGAAACAAGAAGTCAAAACGCAAACAACAGCAGCATCTAGGATATCAGGATTCCTTCGAACCGTGATATGGAGGAATAAATTTTCAAGTATCGAAAGCAAAACACGGATAATAAATCTTGTGTCAGACCAGTAATGACAAACGCCATAGAAACGAGAGCGGAGACTGCAACTACTAAACGGATTCTTAGAACAACCGAGATGAAGACATTACGCTCAATCACAGGGAAAACACCAAGAGACAGAATAAGGAGCAATGAAATCAGAAGAATGTGTGACGTTCCGGATATAGTGAGATGGGTCAGAACTAGAAGAAGAGCATGGAGAGATCATGTCAATAGAATGAACAACGATCGACTGGCGAAAATCGCAAAGGAAGAGAGACCCAATACAAGTAGACCGCCTGGAAGACCACCAAAGCGCTGGTATGAGAGCTGGTCCTCGCAGTCAGAACTTAGGCTGCCTCTTTGAAAACACAAGACACAGTCTTAAAATAATAAGAAGAAGAAGAAAAATAAGATCCAAGATTATTTTATATATCAAACAATATATGTGAACGTCCATTTTCAAAATAAAATAATTTCGACTATTAAACCAACAATAGATTGCATTAAACGATTTAATTTAATGAAAAGTTACAAAAATACAAAATTAATAAAAACTTATACAACGTAAAGTTTTACACTCCGTTAGAACTTCATGTATGTCCTGGAAAAAAGACATAAAATATCCCCCAAAATAAAATAGGTTGCGAAAAATATTCCGAATAAAAAATTTCACAACGAGGTCGTAATAGAGAAATTTTCAGTACCTAGCCTGACCTAGACATGTCTACTCCTTATATTTTAAGCCACTTTTCTGGACATTCGAATTTCATTATGTAATGAAACTCTTTGGCATATCTTGACAAACGATTACCACTCGAATAATTGTTCATAATCGATTTTTAGCCTATTACGTTTCTCAATTCGTAAAACTGAATGAATTATTATGTTAATTCATTACATACTGTTTATACGAAATGTACAAGTTTATTTTCATATACAGCGTACTACAAGGGATTTATTTATAAAAAGCAGTGGCTATATAACCAAACAGACTAAATACATTGTTTACGCCGATATAGATTGACGCGCATTTCGATAACCAAGTTATATCATCTTCAGAAACTGAAGATAAACTGTTTATTCTAAGAGCATTTAGGCTCTCGAAACCTCCCGCATAGATATCTGATTTTTCAAAAGCTTTATCTGACTTTTGTATATGTTTATTTAATTTCTTATTTTTTAGACCTTTTAATATGTTCATACTTCTAAATTTTCTTTATTTTTGGAGTCTGTTATTTTAAAAAACGTCAAATTTTTATTAGTATTTCAAAATTAAATTGAAATAATGTCGAAAAATAGACAAAAATTATACTAAATATGTAGTTATTAGTAAAAATTTAATAAAAGAACGTCTAAAAACGTACAAAAATATATAAAAACAAAAATAAAAGTAACGTGTAAGTCTTACGTTAAACAATGTCGAAGAAAAATATTTAACAGTGTAAAATTTATTTAAAAAAATGGTAGTTTCGTTGTTGTTGAGTTCCAACCCAAAATTCATCAACCTCTATATATTGGAAACCAAAAAAAAAATCAAAAACAATTGCTCATAATGGATAGAACAAATTTTTAGAAAAATATAGAAAACCAAACACGTTTATCGGTTAAATAATCACTCCCCGATTCACATCAATTTGATTTTTTTATGGTGCACGCGCGCTTTTTTGTATTTATTTTCTATCACACTTTTCCAATTAGAGTTGATTGGTTCGTGTTTATGTATCCATCTTTTCATAGCGAGAGGAATAAATATGCATTTTGAATAATTAAAAATGTAATAAAAAAACTGGTATACATTTTATCAAAAAAAACTTCCAAAAACAATAATGTATATAATATATAAAACATGGAAATTCGTAATAAAAGTTGCAGACGGTGGTAGAATGAAGCTGTTAAAGTAACGAAAGTAACGACGATGTTCAGAAACTATAATTTTGTATAATGTTCAAAAAAACAACAACTTATATATATATATTTGAATAAATTTATTCATACAATTTAACAAATTAAAGTTATTTATTTGATAAAATGATTATTAATAATAACAGTATGAGCTCTAATAGTAACTATTCCAACATCATCTACATTTTCGGAATCATTGTCTGGTTTTTCTTCACGATTAGAAGTATCGACTGCGTCTTCATCGAAAGCTAATTCTAGTTGAGGTATTGTCGTATCTTCGTTATCGTTTTCAATAATAGTACCCAGTTTGAGATCTTGTTTATAACTAGAAGGTTCGCTTAACATGACTTAACATTCAAATCTTCAACGCTTCTTTCAACTGGACTCACGAATCTAACGGTTTTCTTCGATTTAGTTATTATCGGTTTATCGATGTCGGTCAACGTGGAATTCACCGTTTGATTCTTCTTTATAGATATTTTAAGCCTTTTTCTACGTAAAGAATGTCTTGGTGGTACACGAGGTAATTTCTCCAAAAGTACTATGGGGAATGTACATCCGTTTGCGTGGAAGTATAGTTGGTTGTTCTTCTTAATATATTCATGTTCATTATTATAGTAAACGAATCAGTGATTATAACAGGTGTCAAAACAGATCTGTCAATTTTGATAAATAAACCGTCAATTATTGTTGTAGAACTAGATATTAGAATGTGGGTTTTTTACGTAAAAAGCAAACACAAATTTCGATTAAATTTTGAGTTTATGTGAAAAAAATTTTGAAATAAAAGTTATAGATCTTTTAATTTTTACAACTTTGTCATTTAACTTTTTTCTATAAGACTTCTATAAGACTGCCAGATATCGAGATAAACCGTTTTTAATCGAACTATTATTTTTTTTCTTCCAAAAATTATCAACCAAGATTTATGTGCTGATGAATTGTAAACTTTTAATACGAGGGCGGTTCGAATATGAGGTAATAACCTTCACTGGTTACATATTTTTGGGATTTCTTCAGAAGTTATTTGATTAAAACATATACGTATTTAATTAGATCAGTTCCACGGACGTTTTTCTATAAAACGAGGTTATCAAAAAGGATGATCTAACGAGATAATATCTGCTATAATTCAGTTCCTACTAAAACTTCTATCCTCTACTCTAATTATTATTTTCCTATCAAAATCTATCAACGTCTCCACCAGCAAACAACACAATCATTTATTATTTGTTTGTTATCAACTAATACGTGGTTTTAGATCCAAATTTTAATATAGTTTATGGAAAATGTTTCCACCTTAAGAATTAACCGTTTCTTCTCACAATAGGTGATTATTAATGAACATTTTTCTTCTGCAAGTGAAAATTTACATCTTGTACTATAATCATTTAATTCCACTTAGAAAAACGATTATTTAAGTTGAACGCTACTCACATGTATTTTCTAGTTGTAGGGTATGGCGCCATGCAAATTGAAAAAGTATATGTCATGTAAAATTGAAACTAGTTCTACATTGTCTTTTGCTGACTAAAAAGGCTGTTAAGGTATTTAAAAGTAACATTAAAGGCAAGATTAAAGTATGAAAGGAGAATGAATGAATTACCATTGAGCTGTTATGTAGATTCGGATTGGGCAGGAGACGTGAATGACAGAAGATTAGTGTCGGGGTACGTTATTAAAGTTTTTGGTAATATAGTATTGTGGGTAACCAGAAAGCAAAACTGTGTCGCATTGTCCAGTACTGAAGTTGAATCCAGTTGATAGCTTTATGTGCTGCTGTTCAGGATTCTTTGTGGTTAAAAAGATTGTTGCTAGATATGAATCTTGATGTGAATGTTTTTAAAGTATTTGAAGATAATCAGGGTTGTATTGCACTTGTTAAAAATCCTGAGAATAATAAACGTGTCAAACACATAGACATATAATATAACTTTATTCATGAGAATGTAAAAAATGATTGTATTGTCCTTGAATATATAAATACAAAATGTCAGTTAGCAGACTTATTAACAAAAGGATTGCAAAAACCACAATTTTACTCAAATTGTAAACAATTAGGTTTAGATTTTGAAACGAGAGAGGGTTAATTTTATTTTATTTGTTAATTTCATGTAATATAGGTGATATTTTGAATATGATTGTATATTAATGTATAGACTCTATAAGATGCGCATTAAGAGAGGGTGTTATAATAGAAATCTTTAGGAGTTATTTTAAGTTAATGCTTTCTTATAGAGATGGCGCTTGATTTGTAGAAATAGTAGTTTAATGATCTATGTACATAGTTTGTTTTTGTAGTTGATTATTATTGAGAAAAGGTTATTAGCACATGGTTGGTTTTATAAGATATAAGTGATAGATGATGTATATATATGAAGATGTAAATAAAATGTATATAAAGACCTAGATTGATTTTAATCAACACTGCTGTGTAACAAATAACAACAGTTATCTCGAAATCCGGAAAGCCACCCTCCGGACTCCGAGAGTCCGTGGAGGATTTCAATACATTTATGTAGCTTGTAGACTTTTATTACTTTTTTTGGGGGGAATCCATTTATTTTTATTAGCAATTTTAGACTCCGCAATCCGATTCAAACAGTGTCTAATTGAATCTGACACCGCTCAGACGTATAAAAAAGAAGAAGAATATTTCAAGGTTATAATAAGTATGTTGGATACAAATAATCAATTGTAAAAAGCAAAATGTTTTTTTGAGGTTACGTTAGTTAAATTTGACATTAACGCGGTCGTATGTCAAATATTGATATAAATTGAAAACCGATATGTCTAGGTTGAGAAAAGAGAAGCGTTGCTTTTGCGATGCTATTAAACCGGGTCCTTTGAGTTATAAACGCAAAATTATGGAAAATTTGAGAAATTAGACACCCGCTACGGATAGTAATACCGATTGTAGTAGCGTCCCAACGAGTTCGAGCGCTCGAGATAATTCCAAACCAACACCCGAAGCTACCAAAGAAGAAAACATCAAACATCGAAGAATGAAGAGATTTAAAATGCAATCGGACGGTGTTATTACATCTATTAATTGCAATACCTCTGAAGATAATGAAATTTCTTATAAAAAAGACAATGTTAAGGATAAAACTAAGAATAACGAAAGAGTCTTGTTAATTGAAGCACAAAATGTAAATATTCGGAATCATTATTATACAATTTCTTAAACTATTATGATTATTTGTATTTACTACCAACTCAACTCAAGGTAAGTTCATCCTCAAACTTAAGCTTATTTACCAATACTTTCCATTTGTACCTATCCATGGTTATTTTCATTCTCTTTTTTCATTGTTCCTTACATAAATGTAACATAAACAGCCCCCCAAGAAAAATTCACAGCAATTAAATTTGGTGACATAACCTATTTCGTATTTTTCAAAATTTTAGAATAACAGACTAAAAAAATATTTTTCGTATGGATGTTTGGTACAATGACCTCAATTTGTAGAAAAATCTGCGGGACTTTGACCTGTAAGGGATTTTAAATTATTATAACTGTGTTAACGAGGGAAACTATTAGCTTTTGTATGTACAAATCTGCGCGCGATTTTCCAGGTTGTTGTGTCTGAAATATACGTGACCACAAAACTGAACTCTTAGTATTTAAAGCCTTATGATATTTCTGACAATTCCGGTATTAAGTTTAATCAAAGATTCCATCGGACGAAGAATAAAAATTAATTAAATTTTGAGTTTTGGACTTGTATTCGTTTGAACGTAATAGCATCCCAAAAGCCGTTGGGATATAAAACGACGACGCGCAGTAATCACCATTTTTAAATTACCCAATCAAAAAGAAGAATTAAATAATTGACGTTTCTTGAATTCGAGCTTATGATGTTATTAATTTTTATTTTTGATAATGAGGACAGTTGAGCTTTTGGACTGTACAATTTATCTCGAAATAATGCTTGAAATTAATTAGAGAGAATCCAAAAGAGCTGATATCAGATCTCATCCTTTCAGAAAACTTTCTTAAACACAGCTTCGTTTACCATGTGAGTTTTTTTACAAAAATAAATACAATAAACGGCTATAAAAACTTGTTTGGATTGTCTTCTTAAGTTGTTTGATCTTTAATTGACTTGTTTCACGATAAAAAATATTATTAAGGAGCTTTTATATTTCTTCTGGGAATTGTGATCAAATAACTCATGAATCGAGCGAAAAAGAATTAACAAAAAACAAACTGGATTTTGAATTTGTAAAACTGTTCCTGCAATAACGAAAATCTCAAAAGATAATTAACGCTTCCCCGCGAACTGAATAGTAATCAACTTGTCCAGGTAAACATCGAAATATTTAATTTTCAGAATCAGTTGATTATTCAAAAGTATGAATAAACAACAAAATTACACAAAAAATTAATTCCTTGGAGTTACTAAATCGAATAAAGTTACAATTGATTTTTTAACAGTTATTCAGAGAAAACTTTGTAAGTAAATAAGTGAAGTTTCCGTTTGTTGATATATTATTGGAATGATTTTACATTTTACGAATAGCACTTGTCAAATCGTTAAGCAAACAAAGCGGGCATTTCAATTCGCTAAAGCTTCGTAACAGAAATTTAACATTTCATAATAACTCTTGCGAATATTTTGTTCATCCCCAAAGAATATCGAGTTTGTGTGTAGTTTTGCCCGATTTTTCAGTTTTATTATAAAATTTCGTTTGTATATACGTGTATTATAACAAATTTTAATCTAAAGACTTCCTCGAGGAGCTCCATATTCAAACCATCTTATTGTTTCCCATATGGGATTTTACGATGTGTCCAGTATAGGCCCAGACTTGGACCAAGTCTCCTAAACTTGGTGGGACTGTGATTCAAACCTGGTTGGGCTAACGAATAACTATCATTTATGTATTCCCAGGAAGTTGGGCTAAAGTATAACTATCATTTATGTATCCCAATAAAGTTGGGCTAAAGTATAACTATCATTTATTTATCCCAATAAAGTTGCTCTAACGTTTTTAATAAAGTTTGTTTTGAGAGTTATTCACTACGCATAACATATTGTGGTGTTTTATTATAATATGATTGGAGGATTTTAGTGGGGAGTATGGGACACCCAAAACGATTTATTTTCATTGGTTGTTGTTGATTTATGTCAAACGATTTGACCATACTTTCGTCCTTTTTTTTAATTTGATTTAACTTTTTTACTTCTTTTTTATTTACTTAATGAGTCTTTCTCGCGCATTTTCAGTTTGTGGTTTAACGAAATGGGTCATGTGGATATTTTTTTCATTGCAATTTCAACTAAACACTGTCTCAGTTCTACCATAAGATTACTTAGTTTAGTCGTTATTCCCGACGCTGTTTAAGGGGATCATCGTCATCGAAAAACCGTAAATTGGCCGCATTACAACGAGGTCCCGTATCAACTTCCAAACCATTCCCGTTTTATCCTCAGATATATGGAATATACGTCAGAAAATAACTTTTTTTTATCTCTTTCAATCTGGATTCGCAGAATATGTTACCAATAGATCGATTGTCGATGTGATTACGAAAGTTAATATATTGTATGAGAGGAATTTATATAAAACGACGATTGTTATAATGATAATTCACTGAAATGTTTGACTTCACTTGACTTGACGACAACATGGTTAAATAAACGCGAATCAATCAGTGTATTTGTGAATGTTGTCGATTTAGCTGAGGAAGCTGTACAAATGCTTTTTCAAGATCAAAAATCGATAGATTCTACGAGATTCAGATTCGATTAACTTTATCCAACAAAATCCCCACCTAGAGCAGTTTTTCCAAGAATTATTCGACAGGTAGAGGTTAGGGGATTACTATTAATGGAGAAGTGCATTTCCGAGGAATCAGCTACCAAGGCACGTCTTTCCCGAACAGAACTTCAAGAATAAAAAGAGTTCATCTTTTTCTTCTCGCATTTTACATAAGTATACAGTTTTATTTAGAACATGGTTCTGTTTTGTAGTTAAAACTTTCATTCCTCCAACGTAGAGGTGGTTTTCCTTTGGTTTTGTAAAAATTTTGATAGATTCTTCTTTGAAACTAATTGGTGAGTCGAAAAATAGACATTTGTCTTAAGAGACTTTGTGTTTCAATTAGAAATCAAAATTTATTTGTACAAACTTCATTTTTCCAAAAATAAGATTCGTCTTTAGAAACTTTGTTTTTCAAAAAGCAAACCAAAATTTGACTTCGGGAATTGCCATTTCGATAAAAAACAAAATTCGTCTTTAGAAACTTTGTTTTTCGAAAACAAAAAAATATTGTCACAAGAGACTTCTTTTGCAATTAGAAACCAAATTTTATTTGTAGAAACTTTATTTTTCAAAACAAACGAAAATTGGTCTTCAGAAACTATGTTTTTCAAAAATAAACCGACATTTGGTTTCCAGAACTGTCGTATTCGAAAAAACAAACGAAATTGTTTATAGAAACCTTTTTTTCCAAAAATAAATTGTCAATTATCATAAAAAAAAATGTTGGTGGATTTGTAGGAACCAGAAATAAATGGACTTAGAGAGAAATACATAACCTATAAGGAAAATAAGATCCGAGATTATTTTATATATCAAACATGTGAATGTCCATTTTCAAAATGAAATAATTTCGACTATGAAATCAACAATAATTTTATCAACGATCTAATTTAATGAACAGTTAGAACAAAATTTCTCTGTAACACAGTTTATAAAGCTGATGAGAAGGTTCATATTTTGTTTTCCATTTTCAACTTTTTTCCCTCCACGCTTTTATTTATTTGGGAGGATGAATTAATAAAAACTTATTCATCGTAAAGTTTTACACTCCGTTAGTGCTACATGTACGTCCTGGAAAAAAAAGGAGACATAAAATATCCCCCAAAATAAAATACGTTGCGAAAAATATTCCGAATAAAAAATTTCTCAATGCGGTCGTTTTAGAGAAATTTTCAGTGGAGTGGGTGCTCTCACAAGTACCTAGCCTGACCTAGACATGTCTACTCCTTAAATTTTAAGCCACTTTTCTGGACATTCGAATTTCATTGTGTAATGAAACGCTTTGGCAAGGGATTTATTTATAAAAAACAGTGGCTATATAACCAAACAGACTGAATACAATGTACACGCCGATATAGATTGACGCGTTTCGATAACCAAAATATATCATCTTCAGACACTGAAGATAAACTGTTTATTCTAAGAGCATTTAGGCCCTCGAAACCTCCCGCATAGATATCTGATTTTTCGAAAGTTTTGCCTGACTTTTGTATATGTTTATTTAATTTCTTATTTTTTAGACCTTTTAATATGTTCATACTTCTAAATTTTCTTGATTTTTGGAGTCTGTTATTTTAAAAAACGTCAAATTTTTATTAGTATTTCAAAATTAAATTGAAATAATGTCGAAAAATAGACAAAAATTATACTAAATATGTAGTTATTAGTAAAAAGTTAATAAAAGAACGTCTAAAAACGTACAAAAATATATAAAAACAAAAATAAAAGTAACGTGTAAGTCTTACGTTAAACAATGTCGGAGAAAAATATTTAACAGTGTAAAATTTATTTAAAAAAATGGTAGTTTCGTTGTTGTTGAGTTCCAACCCAAAATTCATCAACCTCTATATATTGGAAACCAAAAAAAAAAAAATCAAAAACAATTGCTCATAATAGATAGAACAAATTTTTAGAAAAATATAGAAAACCAAACACGTTTATCGGTTAAATAATCACTCCCCGATTCACATCAATTTGATTTTTTTATGGTGCACGCGCGCTTTTTTGTATTTATTTTCTATGACACTTTTCCAATTAGAGTTGATTGGTTCGTGTTTATGTATCCATCTTTTTATAGCAAGAGGAATAAATATGCATTTTGAATAATTAAAAATGAAATAACAAAACTGGTATACATTTTATCACACAAAAACATCCAAAAACAATAATATATGTAATATATAAAACATGGAAATTCGTAATAAAAGTTGCAGACGGTGGAAGAATGAAGCTGTTAAAGTAACGACGATGTTCAGAAACTATAATTTTGTATAATGTTCTAAAAAAAACAACAACTTATATATATATATTTAAATAAATTTATTCATACAATTTATCAAATTAAAGTTATTTATTTGAAAAAATGATTTTTAATAATAACAGTATGAGCTCTAATAGTAACTATTTAAACATCTAAATTTTCGGAATCATTGTCTGGTTTTTCTACACGATTAGAAGTATCGACGGCTTCTTCATCGAAAGCTAATTCTAGTTGAGGTATTGTCGTATCTTCGTTATCGTTTTCAATAATAGTACCCAGTTTGAGATCTTCTTGTTTATAACTAGAAAGTTCGCTTAACATGATAGGTACATTCAAATCTCCAACGCTTCTTTCAACTGGACTCACGAATCTAACGGTTTTCTCCGATTTAGTTATTATCGGTTTATCGATGTCGGTCAACGTGGAACTCACCGTTTGATTCTTCTTTATAGATTTAGCGAAATTACTATAATGTGAAGGTAATTTACGGATTACGCACGATTTACTTTTAGTTATAACGATCGAATCGTTGGTATTAAGACTTTTTCTACGTAAAGAATGTCTTGGTGGTACACGAGTAAATTTCTCCAAAAGTACTATGGGGAATGTACATCCGTTTGCGTGGAAGTATAGTTGGTTGTTCTTCTCAATATATTCATGTTCATTATTATAGTAAACGAATCAGTGATTATGACAGGTGTCAAAACAGATCTGTCAATTTTGATAAATAAACCGTCAATTATTGTTGTAGAACTAGATATTAGAATGTGGGATTTTTACGTAAAAAGCAAACACAAATTTCGATTAAATTTTGAGTTTATGTGAAAAAATTTTGAAATAAAAGTTATAGATCTTTTAATTTTTTACAACTTTGTCATTTAACTTTTTTCTATAAGACTTCTATAAGACTGCCAAATATCGAGATAAACCTTTTTTAATCGAACTATTATTTTTTTTCTTCCAAAAATTATCGACCAAGATTTATGTGCTCATGAATTGTAAACTTTTAATACGAGGGAGGTTCGAATATGAGGTAATAACCTTCACTGGTTACATATTTTTGGGATTTCTTCAGAAGTTATTTGATTAAAACATATACGTATTTAATTAGATCAGTTCCACGGACGTTTTTCTATAAAACGAGGTTATCAAAAAGGATGATCTAACGAGATAATATCTGCTATAATTCAGTTCCTACTAAAACTTCTATCCTCTACTCTAATTATTATTTTCCTATCAAAATCTATCAACGTCTCCACCAACAAACAACACAATCATTTATTATTTGTTTGTTATCAACTAATACGTGGTTTTAGATCCAAATTTTAATATAGTTTATGGAAAATGTTTCCACCTTAAGAATTAACCGTTTCTTCTCAAAATAGGTGATTATTAATGAACATTTTTCTTCTGCAAGTGAAAATTTACATCTTGTACTATAATCATATACTCAAAAAGTATATGTCATGTAAAATTGAAACTAGTTCTACATTGTCTTTTGCTGACTAAAAAGGCTGTTAAGGTATTTAAAAGTAACATTAAAGGCAAGATTAAAGTATGAAAGGAGAATGAATGAATTACCATTGAGCTGTTATGTAGATTCGGATTGGGCAGGAGACGTGAATGACAGAAGATCAGTGTCGGGGTACGTTATTAGTGTTTTTGGTAATATAGTATTGTGGGTAACCAGAAAGCAAAACTGTGTTGCATTGTCCAGTACTGAAGCGGAGTTGATATTAATATCATTATATTTGTAATTTGGATTGTGTCTAAAGTGAATTTGACTCATATTTTGAATTGATTGATGTCTTATACCTTGTTATTTTCAAACTAAAACTATTCGATCATCCAACTTTTATTTTCATTCCCTTTTTTCATTGTTCCTTACATAAATGTAACATAAACTTTTGACTTTAAATAGCCCCTCAAAAAAATTCACAGCAATTAAATTTGGTGACATAACCTATTTCGTATTTTCTAAAATTTTAAAAAAACAGACTAAAAAAATATTTTTCGTATGGATGTTTGGTACAATGACCTCAATTTGTAGAAAAATCTGGGGGACTTTGAGCCGTAAGGGATTTTAAATTATTATAACTGTGTTAACGAGGGAAACTATCAGCTTTTGTATGCACAACTAGGCGCGCGATCTCTCAGGTTGTTGTGTCTGAAATATACGTGACCACAAAACTGAACTCTTAGTATTTAAAGCCTCATGATATTTCTGATAATTCCGGTATAAAGTTTAATCAAAGATGAAGAATAAAGATTAATTAAATTTTGAGTTTTGGACTGGTATTCGTTTAATCGTCATATCATCTCAAAAGCCGTTGGGTTTAAAACGACGACGCCCAGTATTTACCATTTTTAAATTACCCAATCAAAAAGAAGAATTAAATAATTGACGTTTTTTGAACAGAAAGGAGTTTTCAAATTTCAAAAATGTTCATTTGTGGATTATTTAAACCTACGAACTTTTGATTTGAGGTTAACTCAATAATTAAGTCACCGCGCGTTGTTCAACACGATACATTTTGATACTGAATTCGAGCTTATGATGTTATTATTTTTTATTTTTGATAATGAGGACAGTTGAGCTTTTGGACTGTACGATTTATCTCGAAATAATGCTTGAAATTAATTAGAGAGAGTCCAAAAGAGCTGATATCAGATCTCATCCTTTCAGAAAATTTTCTTAAACACAGCTTCGTTTACCATGTGAGTTTTTTTACAAAAATAAATACAATAAACGGCTATAAAAACTTGTTTGGATTGTCTTCCTTAAGTTGTTTGATCTTTAATTGACTTGTTTCACGATAAAAAATATTATTAAGGAGCTTTTATATTTCTTCTGGGAATTGTGATGAAATAACTCATAAATCGAGCGAAAAAGAATTAACAAAAAACAAACTGGATTTTGAATTTGTAAAACTGTTCCTGCAATAACGAAAATCTCAAAAGATAATTAACGCTTCCCCGCGAACTGAATAGTAATCAACTTGTCCAGGTAAACATCGAAATATTTAATTTTCAGAATCAGTTGATTATTCAAAAGTATGAATAAACAACAAAATTACACAAAAAATTAATTCCTTGGAGTTACTAAATCGAATAAAGTTACAATTGATTTTTTAAAAATTAGTCCGAGAAAACTTTGTAAGTAAAAGTGAAGTTTCCTTTTGTTGATATATTATTGGAATAGATTTTACATTTTACGAATAGCACTTGTCAAATCGTTAAGCAAACAAAGCGGGCATTTCAATTTGCTAAAGCTTCGTAACAGAAATTTAACATTTCATAATAACTCTTGCGAATATTTTGTTAATCCCCAAAGAATATTGAGTATGTGTGTAGTTTTGCCCGTTTCTCCAAGGATAAATTCGAAAGAGAATTCTCTCGTGTTTCAATACGAACTTACTTGTAATGTATCCCCAGGAAGTTGGACTAAACTATAACTATCATTAATGTATCCCAATAAAGTTGTGCTAAAGTATAAATATCATTCATGTATGCCAATAAAGTTGGGCTAAAGTATAACTATCATTTATGTATCCCAATAAAGTTGGGCTAAAGTATAACTTTCATTTATTTATCCCAATAAAGTTGTACTAAAGTATAACTATCATTTATGTATCCCAATAAAGTTGGGCTAAAGTATAACTATCATTTATTTATCCAAATAAAGTTGCTCTAACGTTTTTAATAAAGTTTGTTTTGAGAGTTATTCACTACGCATAACATATTGTGGTGTTTTATTCTAATATGATTGGAGGATTTTAGTGGGGAGTATGGGACACCCAAAATGATTTATTTTCATTGGTTGTTGTTGATTTATGTCAAACGATTTGACCATACTTTCGTCCTTTTTTTTATTTGGTTTAACCTTTTTTACTTCTTTTTTATTTACTTAATGAGTCTCTCTCGCGCATTTTCAGTTTGTGGTTTAACGAAATGGGTCATGTGGATATTTTTTTCATTGCAATTTCAACTAAACACTGTCTCAGTTCTACCATAAGATTACTTAGTTTAGTAGTTATTCCCGTCGCTGTTTAAGGGGATCATCGTCATCGGAAAACCGTAAATTGGCCGCATTACAACGAGGTCCCGTATCAACTTCCAAACCATTCCCGTTTTATCGTCAGATATATGGAATATACGTCAGAAAATAACTTTTTTTTCATCTCTTTCAATCTGGATTCGCAGAATATGTTACCAATAGATAGATTGTCGATGTGATTACGAAAATAAATATGAAATATGGAAGGAATTTATATAAAACGACGATTGTTATAATGATAATCCATTGAAATGTTTACCTTTAGTTTATGTAGACGACAACATGGTTATATAAATGCGAATCAATCAGTGTATTTGTGAATGTTGTCGATTTAACTGAGGAAGCTGTACAAATGGTTTTTCAAGATCAAAAATCGATAGATTCCACGAGATTCAGATTCGATTAAATTTATCCAACAAAATCCCCACCTAGAGCAGTTTTTCCAAGAATTATTCGACAGGTAGAGGTTAGGGGATTACTATTAATGGAGAAGTGCAATTCCGAGGAATCAGCTACCAAGGCACGTCTTTCCCGAACAGAACTTCAAGAATAAAAAGGGTTCATCTTTTTCTTCTCGCATTTTACATAAGTATACAGTTTTATTTAGAACATGGTTCTGTTTTGTAGTTTGAACTTTCATTCCTTCGACGTAGAGGTGGAAAGAAGAATATAGTATTGTGGGTAACCAGAAAGCAAAACTGTGTTGCATTGTCCAGTACTGAAGTTGAATCCAGTTGATAGCTTTATGTGCTGCTGTTCAGGATTCTATGTGGTTAAAAAGATTGTTGCTAGATATGAATCTTGATGTGAATTTTTTTAAAGTATTTAAAGATAATCAGGATTGTATTGCACTTGTTAAATATCCTGAGAATAATAAACGTGTCAAACACATAGACATAAAATATAACTTTATTCATGAGAATGTAAAAAATGATTGTATTGTCCTTGAATATATAAATACAAAATGTCAGTTAGCAGACTTATTAACAAAAGGATTGCAAAAACCACAATTTTACTCAAATTGTAAACAATTAGGTTTAGATTTTGAAACGAGAGAGGGTTGATTTTATTTTATTTGTTAATTTCATGTAATATAGGTGATATTTGGAATATGATTGTATATTAATGTATAGACTCTATAAGATGCGCATTAAGAGAGGGTGTTATAATAGAAATCTTTAGGAGTTATTTTAAGTTAATGCTTTCTTATAGAGATGGCGCTTGATTTGTATAAATAGTAGTTTAATGTTCTATGTACATAGTTTGTTTTTGAAGTTGATTATTATTGAGAAAAGTAAGGTTAACTTAATATATAGTTTTACCGGGTTATTAGCACATGGTTGGTTTTATAAGATATAAGTGATAGATGATGTATATATATGATGATGTAAATAAAATGTATATAAAGACCTAGCTTAATTTTAATCTGCTGTGTAATAAATAACAACAGTTATCTCGAAATCCGGAAAGCCACCCTCCGGACTCAGAGAGTTCGTGGAGGATTTCAATACATTTATATAGCTTGTACACTTTTATTACTTTTTTTGGGGGGAATCCATTCATTTTTATTAGCAATTTTAGACTCCGCAATCCGATTCAAACAGTGTCTAATTGAATCTGACACCGCTCAGACGTATAAAAAAGAAGAAGAATATTTCAAGGTTATAATAAGTATGTTGGATACAAATAATCAATTGTAAAAAACAAAATGTTTTTTGAGGTTATGTTAGTTAAATTTGACATTAACGCGGTCGTATGTCAAATATTGATATAAATTGAAAACCGATATGTCTAGGTTGAGAAAAGAGAAGCGTTGCTTTTGCGATGCTATTAAACCGGGTCCTTTGAGTTATAAACGCAAAATTATGGAAAATTTGAGAAATGAGACAACCGCTACGGATAGTAATACCGATTGTAGTAGCGTCCCAACGAGTTCGAGCGCTCGAGATAATTCCAAACCAACACCCGAAGCTACCAAAGACGAAAACATCAAACATCGAAGAATGAAGAGATTTAAGATGCAATCGGACGGTGTTATTACATCTATTAATTGCGATACCTCTGAAGATAATGAAATTTCTTATAAAAAAGACAATGTTTAGGATAAAACTAAGAATAGCGAAAGAGTTTTGTTAATTGAAGCACAAAATGTAAATATTCACAATCATTATTATACAATTTCTTAAACTATTATGATTATTTGTATTTACTACCAACTCCGGAAGTTTCTTTTCAAGCCATTTTCAAGGTAAGTTCATCCTCAAACTTAAGCTTATTTACCAATACTTTCCATTTGTACCTATCCATAGTTATTAACCCTTAGTTTCTCATCACTTTTCTTTCCGAATCAATCTTCTCACCATCTAATATCTTTGGATCATTATTCTCGATCATCCAACTTTTATTTTCATTCTCTTTTTTTCATTGTTCCTTACATAAATGTAACATAAACTTTTGACTTCAAATAGCCCCTCAAAAAAAATTCACAGCAATTAAATTTGGTGACATAACCTATTTCGTATTTTCTAAAATTTTAAAAAAACAGACTAAAAAAATATTTTTCGTATGGATGTTTGGTACAATGACCTCAATTTGTAGAAAAATCTGGGGGACTTTGAGCCGTAAGGGATTTTAAATTATTATAACTGTGTTAACGAGGGAAACTATTAGCTTTTGTATGCACAACTAGGCGCACGATTTCCCAGGTTGTTGTGTCTGAAATATACGTGACCACAAAACTGAACTCTTAGTATTTAAAGCCTCATGATATTTCTGATAATTCCGGTATTAAGTTTAATCAAATAATTAATCGGATGAAGAATAAAGATTAATTAAATTTTGAGTTTTGGACTGGTATTCGTTTAAACGTCATATCATCCCAAAAGCCGTTGGGTTTAAAACGACGACGCGCAGTATTTACCATTTTTAAATTACCCAATCAAAAAGAAGAATTAAATAATTGACGTTTCTTGAATTCGAGCTTATGATGTTATTAATTTTTATTTTTGATAATGAGGACAGTTGAGCTTTTGCAGCTATAAAGACTTGTTTGGATTGTCTTCCTTAAATTGTTTGATCTTTAATTGACTTGTTTCAGGATAAAAAATATTATTAAGGAGCTTTTATATTTCTTCTGGGAATTGTGATCAAATAACTCATAAATCGAGCGAAAAAGAATTAACAAAAAACAAACTGGATTTTGAATTTGTAAAACTGTTCCTGCAATAACGAAAATCTCAAAAGATAATTAACGCTTCCCCGCGAACTGAATAGTAATCAACTTGTCCAGGTAAACATCGAAATATTTAATTTTCAGAATCAGTTGATTATTCAAAAGTATGAATAAACAACAACAGTACACAAAAATTTAATTCCTTGGAGCTACTAAATCGAATAAAGTTACAATTGATTTTTTAACAGTTATTCAGAGAAAACTTTGTAAGTAAATAAGTGAAGTTTCCGTTTGTTGATATATTATTGGAATGATTTTACATTTTACGAATAGCACTTGTCAAATCGTTAAGCAAACAAAGCGGGCATTTCAATTCGCTAAAGCTTCGTAACAGAAATTTAACATTTCATAATAACTCTTGCGAATATTTTGTTCATCCCCAAAGAATATCGAGTTTGTGTGTAGTTTTGCCCGTTTCTCCAAGGATAAATACGAAAGAGAATTCTCTCGTGTTTCAATACGAAATTACTTGTAATATAACTTTCATTTATTTATCCCAATAAAGTTGTACTAAAGTATAACTATCATTTATGTATCCCAATAAAGTTGGGCTAAAGTATAACTATCATTTATTTATCCCAATAAAGTTGCTCTAACGTTTTTAATAAAGTTTGTTTTGAGAGTTATTCACTACGCATAACATATTGTGGTGTTTTATTATAATATGATTGGAGGATTTTAGTGGGGAGTATGGGACACCCAAAACGATTTATTTTCATTGTTTGTTGTTGATTTATGTCAAACGATTTGACCATACTTTCGTCCTTTTTTTTAATTTGATTTAACTTTTTTACTTCTTTTTTATTTACTTAATGAGTCTTTCTCGCGCATTTTCAGTTTGTGGTTTAACGAAATGGGTCATGTGGATATTTTTTTCATTGCAATTTCAACTAAACACTGTCTCAGTTCTACCATAAGATTACTTAGTTTAGTCGTTATTCCCGACGCTGTTTAAGGGGATCATCGTCATCGAAAAACCGTAAATTGGCCGCATTACAACGAGGTCCCGTATCAACTTCCAAACCATTCCCGTTTTATCCTCAGATATATGGAATATACGTCAGAAAATAACTTTTTTTTTATCTCTTTCAATCTGGATTCGCAGAATATGTTACCAATAGATCGATTGTCGATGTGATTACGAAAGTTAATATATTGTATGAGAGGAATTTATATAAAACGACGATTGTTATAATGATAATTCACTGAAATGTTTGACTTCACTTGACTTGACGACAACATGGTTAAATAAACGCGAATCAATCAGTGTATTTGTGAATGTTGTCGATTTAGCTGAGGAAGCTGTACAAATGCTTTTTCAAGATCAAAAATCGATAGATTCCACGTGATTCAGATTCGATTAACTTTATCCAACAAAATCCCCACCTAGAGCAGTTTTTCCAAGAATTATTCGACAGGTAGAGGTTAGGGGATTACTATTAATGGAGAAGTGCAATTCCGAGGAATCAGCTACCAAGGCACGTCTTTCCCGAACAGAACTTCAAGAATAAAAAGGGTTCATCTTTTTCTTCTCGCATTTTACATAAGTATACAGTTTTATTTAGAACATGGTTCTGTTTTGTAGTTAAAACTTTCATTCCTCCGACGTAGAGATGGTTTTCCTTTGGTTTTGTAAAAATTTTGATAGATTCTTCTTTGAAACTAATTGGTGAGTCGAAAAATAGACATTTGTCTTAAGAGACTTTGTGTTTCAATTAGAAATCAAAATTTATTTGTACAAACTTCATTTTTCCAAAAATAAGATTCGTCTTTAGAAACTTTGTTTTTCAAAAAGCAAACCAAAATTTGACTTCGGGAATTGCCATTTCGATAAAAAACAAAATTCGTCTTTAGAAACTTTGTTTTTCGAAAACAAAAAAATATTGTCACAAGAGACTTCTTTTGCAATTAGAAACCAAATTTTATTTGTAGAAACTTTATTTTTCAAAACAAACCAAAATTGGTCTTCAAAAACTTTGTTTTTCAAAAATAAACCGACATTTGGTTTCCAGAACTGTCGTATTCGAAAAAACAAACGAAATTGTTTATAGAAACCGTTTTTTCCAAAAATAAATTGTCAATTATCATAAAAAAAATGTTGGTGGATTTGTAGGAACCAGAAATAAATGGACTTAGAGAGAAATACATAACCTATAAGGAAAATAAGATCCGAGATTATTTTATATATCAAACATGTGAATGTCCATTTTCAAAATGAAATAATTTCGACTATGAAATCAACAATAATTTTATCAACGATCTAATTTAATGAACAGTTACAACAAAATTTCTCTGTAACACAGTTTATAAAGCTGATGAGAAGGTTCATCTTTTGTTTTCCATTTTCAACTTTTTTCCCTCCACGCTTTTATTTATTTGGGAGGATGAATTAATAAAAACTTATTCATCGAAAAGTTTTACACTCCGTTAGAGCTACATGTACGTCCTGGAAAAAAAAGGAGATATATAATATCCCCCAAAATAAAATACGTTGCGAAAAATATTCCGAATAAAAAATTTCTCAACGCGGTCGTTTTAGAGAAATTTTCAGTGGAGTGGGTGCTCTCACAAGTACCTAGCCTGACCTAGACATGTCTACTCCTTAAATTTTAAGCCACTTTTCTGGACATTCGAATTTCATTGTGTAATGAAACGCTTTGGCATATCTTGACAATCAAAACGATTACCACTCGAATAATCGATCATAATCGATTTTTAGCCAATTACGTTTCTCAATTCGTAAAACTGATTGATTTATTGTTTCAATATTTGTTGTATAAAATTTAATATTCAAACTTTCTATTGGATATTGTTTGTTTTATTAGGGGTTCGTGATGTTTTTTTATGACTTTTTGAAATTTAAAATATCCGTTTTTGACTAGGAGACATCACAACATATCTTGCAATTTCGGTTTTTAATTCATTACATACTGTTTCTACGAAATGTCAAGTTTATTTTGATATACAGCGTACTGCAAGGGATTTATTTATAAAAAACAGTGGCTATATAACCAAACAGACTGAATACAATGTACACGCCGATATAGATTGACGCGTTTCGATAACCAAAATATATCATCTTCAGAAACTGAAGATAAACTGTTTATTCTAAGAGCATTTAGGCCCTCGAAACCTCCCGCATAGATAATTTAATTTCTTATTTTTTAGACCTCTTAATATGTTCATACTTCTAAATTTTCTTGATTTTTGGAGTCTGTTATTTTAAAAAACGTCAAATTTTTATTAGTATTTCAAAATTAAATTGAAATAATGTCGAAAAATAGACAAAAATTATACTAAATATGTAGTTATTAGTAAAAAGTTAATAAAAGAACGTCTAAAAACGTACAAAAATATATAAAAACAAAAATAAAAGTAACGTGTAAGTCTTACGTTAAACAATGTCGGAGAAAAATATTTAACAGTGTAAAATTTATTTAAAAAAATGGTAGTTTCGTTGTTGTTGAGTTCCAACCCAAAATTCATCAACCTCTATATATTGGAAACCAAAAAAAAAAAAATCAAAAACAATTGCTCATAATAGATAGAACAAATTTTTAGAAAAATATAGAAAACCAAACACGTTTATCGGTTAAATAATCACTCCCCGATTCACATCAATTTGATTTTTTTATGGTGCACGCGCGCTTTTTTGCATTTATTTTCGACGTCACTTTTTCAATTAGAGTATTGGTTCGTGTTTATGTATCCATCTTTTTATAGCAAGAGGAATAAATATGCATTTTGAATAATTAAAAATGAAATAACAAAACTGGTATACATTTTATCACACAAAAACATCCAAAAACAATAATATATGTAATATATAAAACATGGAAATTCGTAATAAAAGTTGCAGACGGTGGAAGAATGAAGCTGTTAAAGTAACGACGATGTTCAGAAACTATAATTTTGTATAATGTTCTAAAAAAAACAACAACTTATATATATATTTAAATAAATTTATTCATACACTTTATCAAATTAAAGTTATTTATTTGAAAAAATGATTTTTAATAATAACAGTATGAGCTCTAATAGTAACTATTTAAACATCTAAATTTTCGAAAGCATTGTCTGGTTTTTCTACACGATTAGAAGTATCGACTGCGTCTTCATTGAAAGCTAATTCTAGTTGAGGTATTGTCGTATCTTCGTTATCGTTTTCAATAATAGTACCCAGTTTGAGATCTTCTTGTTTATAACTAGAATTATCGACATTTTGGTTTTTACAATTGATTATTTGTATCCAAAATACTTATTATAACCTTGAAATATTCTTCTTCTTTTTTATACGTCTGAGCGGTGTCAGATTCAATTAGACACTGTTTGAATCGGATTGCGGAGTCTAAAATTGCTAATAAAAATAAATGGATTCCCCCCCAAAAAAAGTAATAAAAGTCTACAAGCTATATAAATGTATTGAAATCCTCAACGGACTCTCGGAGTCCGGAGGGTGGCTTTCCGGATTTCGAGATAACTAATGTAAATACATACTGAGGAAAACAATCTTTATGTGGGATGTTCCATACACTTCCTGGTGGTATCTGACTCCTCCAGAGAATATAGATAGAGCATCAAGCATCATCTAGGTGTCTTTATCAAAATAAAAAACAAATTCGCTCTCATTAAACATTACATCTCTTGCAATGACTACTTTCTGTTCCATGATATCCCATAATCTGTATCTGTATCCTGTCATTGTGTATCCAATCATCATACACTTCTTCGCTTTAGAATCAAATTTTTTTCTAAATTGTTCTGGAATGTGGCAATATGCTGTAGATCTAAAAACTCTTAAATTACTAATGTCCGGTTTCTTCCCATTCCATATTTCAGCCGGAGTAACTTGTAAAGCACTACTTGGGCTTCTATTTAGAACATATGCTGCTACTCGAACTGCTTCGCTCCAAAATTCTTTAGGAATATTAGCGTCTTGCATCATGGTCCTTGTTTTGTCTACCAAGCTTCTATTAAAGCGTTCTGCCTTAAGTACCATTTTGTTCAGGACTGTAAGGTGTTGGATAGTCAATAAATGTCCCATTCTCCCTGCCAAATTGCTTTATTTCATTTGTAATGTATTCTCTTCCATTGTCACATCCCAATGTAGCTAATTTTAAATTAAACTTAGCCTGAACCATTCTCACATATTCTCGGAAACATTCATACACTTCACTCTTAGCTCTTATTACATAAACGTAAACAAAATTTGAATAGTCATCTATGAAAGTTACAAAGTACTTGCATTGTTCGTGACTAATTGGAGTTATTGGCCCTGCAACATCTGTGTGCACTATCTCAAGTAATCGTCTCTTGTGCGCGTTCCAAAATTCAACCTGATCATTTTACGCTTTATGCAAGATTCACAAAAATCAACTTTACCTATTTTGAGATTTTTTATACCAGTTACCAAATTATTTTTAATTAATTTCTCTAAATTTGCATTACATACATGGCCTAATCTTTGATGCCACAATTTTATTTCATCATTTTCATTTTCAATATTTAAAGACTCTACATTATTTACTTTAAAGGATATTTCATATAAATTGTTTCTATAACCAATTCCGATTAATTTTTTTCGCTATACATTAGTACCTTCCCTTTTTCAAAAACAACTTTTACATTTACACTTTCTAACCTTTTTACAAACAATAGATTTCTCCTTAAATTTGGGACATATAGAACATTTTTAATTTTACATTTGATTTCTTTTCCATTGACCTCACTAAAAACTTCAATATTTCCTACTCCAATGGCTTCCATGTAATTGTTGTTTTTTGCAACCGCTATTTTAATGGGTTTTTTCAACTTCATAAAATCATGAAAATACATTTTATCATTTACTAAATGATCAGTACACCCTGAATCGATATAAAATACTAAATTTTGGTTACTTACAGTTTGGTAACAATCTTCTAAATTAGAGTTTAAATTTGACAAAATACAAATACCTTGTCCATCTTGTACCTCAAGTTCAGTTCCTTCTTCATGTTCCATATAGTTTGCTCCCTTATTGTTATTGTCCTGATACTCATAGTTATAATTTCTTCTATAGCTTGTTTCTTTATATCCTCTTCCTCTGTATCCAAATCCTCCTCTATAACCATTTCCTTGAAAATTTCCAGTAAAATTCCCATAACCCCGAAAACTACTTTGACCTTCAATAAAACTGCCTCTGCTCGAACCTCTGTTTCCTCCTCTCTGATTTCGACAATTTTTCCTATAATGATCGAGAATAATGATCCAAAGATATTAGATGGTGAGAAGATTGATTCGGAAAGAAAAGTGATGAGAAACTAAGGGTTAATAACTATAGATAGGTACAAATGGAAAGTATTGGTAAATAAGCTAAGTTTGAGGATGAACTTACCTTGAAAATGGCTTGAAAAGAAACTTCCGGAGTTGGTGGTAAATACAAATAATCATATTAGTTTAAGAAATTGTATAATAATGATTCTGAATATTTACATTTTGTGCTTCAATTAACAAAACTCTTTCTCTATTCTTAGTTTTATCCTTAACATTGTCTTTTTTATAAGAAAATTCATTATCTTCAGACGTATCGCAATTAATAGATGTAATAACACCGTCCGATTGCATCTTAAATCTCTTCATTCTTCGATGTTTGATGTTTTCGTCTTTGGTAGCTTCGGGTGTTGGTTTGGAATTATCTCGAGCGCTCGAACTCGTTGGGACGCTATTACAATCGGTATTACTATCCGTAGCGGTTGTCTCATTTCTCAAATTTTCCATAATTTTGCGTTTATAACTCAAAGGACCCGGTTTAATAGCATCGCAAAAGCAACGCTTCTCTTTTCTCAACCTAGACATATCGGTTTTCAATTTATGTCAATATTTGACATACGACCGCGTTAATGTCAAATTTAACTGACATAACCTCAAAAAAACATTTTGTTTTTTACAATTGATTATTTGTATCCAACATACTTATTATAACCTTGAAATATTCTTCTTCTTTTTTATACGTCTGAGCGGTGTCAGATTCAATTAGACACTGTTTGAATCGGATTGCGGAGTCTAAAATTACTAATAAAAATGAATGGATTCCCCCCAAATAAAGTAATAAAAGTCTACAAGCTATATAAATGTATTGAAATCCTCCACGAACTCTCTGAGTCCGGAGGGTGGCTTTCCGGATTTCGAGATAACTGTTGTTATTTATTACATAGCAGTGTTGATTAAAATTAATCTAGGTCTTTATATACATTTTATTTAAATCATCATATATATACATCATCTATCACTTATATCTTATAAAACCAACCATGTGCTAATAACCCGGTAAAACTATATATTAACTTAACCTTACTTTTCTCAATAATAATCAACTTCAAAAACAAACTATGTACATAGAACATTAAACTACTATTTCTACAAATCAAGCGCCATCTCTATAAGAAAGCATTAACTTAAAATAACTCCTAAAGATTTCTATTATAACACCCTCTCTTAATGCGCATCTTATAGAGTCTATACATTAATATACAATCATATTCAAAATATCACCTATATTACATGAAATTAACAAATAAAATAAAATCAACCCTCTCTCGTTTCAAAATCTAAACCTAATTGTTTACAATTTGAGTAAAATTGTGGTTTTTGCAATCCTTTTGTTAATAAGTCTGCTAACTGACATTTTGTATTTATATATTCAAGGACAATACAATCATTTTTTACATTCTCATGAATAAAGTTATATTTTATGTCTATGTGTTTGACACGTTTATTATTCTCAGGATTTTTAACAAGTGCAATACAACCCTGATTATCTTTAAATACTTTAAAAAAATTCACATCAAGATTCATATCTAGCAACAATCTTTTTAACCACATAGAATCCTGAACAGCAGCACATAAAGCTGTCAACTCCGCTTCAGTACTGGACAATGCAACATAGTTTTGCTTTCTGGTTACCCACAATACTATATTACCAAAAACTTTAATAACGTACCCCGACACTGATCTTCTGTCATTCACGTCTCCTGCCCAATCCGAATCTAAATAACAGCTCAATGGTAATTCATTCATTCTCCTTTCATACTTTAATCTTGCCTTTAATGTTACTTTTAAATACCTTAACAGCCTTTTTAGTCAGCAAAAGACAATGTAGAACTAGTTTCAATTTTACATGACACATACTTTTTCAATTTGCATGGCGCCATACCCTACAACTAGAAAATACATGTGAGTAGCGTTCAACTTAAATAATCGTTTTTCTAAGTGGAATTAAATGATTATAGTACAAGATGTAAATTTTCACTTGCAGAAGAAAAATGTTCATTAATAATCACCTATTTTGAGAAGAAACGGTTAATTCTTAAGGTGGAAACATTTTCCATAAACTATATTAAAATTTGGATCTAAAACCACGTATTAGTTGATAACAAACAAATAATAAATGATTGTGTTGTTTGTTGTTGGAGACGTTGATAGATTTTGATAGGAAAATAATAATTAGAGTAGAGGATAGAAGTTTTAGTAGGAACTGAATTATAGCAGATATTATCTCGTTAGATCATCCTTTTTGATAACCTCGTTTTATAGAAAAACGTCCGTGGAACTGATCTAATTAAATACGTATATGTTTTAATCAAATAACTTCTGAAGAAATCCCAAAAATATGTAACCAGTGAAGGTTATTACCTCATATTCGAACCTCCCTCGTATTAAAAGTTTACAATTCATGAGCACATAAATCTTGGTTGATAATTTTTGGAAGAAAAAAAATAATAGTTCGATTAAAAAAGGTTTATCTCGATATTTGGCAGTCTTATAGAAGTCTCATAGAAAAAAGTTAAATGACAAAGTTGTAAAAAATTAAAAGATCTATAACTTTTATTTCAAAATTTTTTCACATAAACTCAAAATTTAATCGAAATTTGTGTTTGCTTTTTACGTAAAAATCCCACATTCTAATATCTAGTTCTACAACAATAATTGACGGTTTATTTATCAAAATTGACAGATCTGTTTTGACACCTGTCATAATCACTGATTCGTTTACTATAATAATGAACATGAATATATTGAGAAGAACAACCAACTATACTTCCACGCAAACGGATGTACATTCCCCATAGTACTTTTGGAGAAATTTACTCGTGTACCACCAAGACATTCTTTACGTAGAAAAAGTCTTAATACCAACGATTCGATCGTTATAACTAAAAGTAAATCGTGCGTAATCCGTAAATTACCTTCACATTATAGTAATTTCGCTAAATCTATAAAGAAGAATCAAACGGTGAGTTCCACGTTGACCGACATCGATAAACCGATAATAACTAAATCGGAGAAAACCGTTAGATTCGTGAGTCCAGTTGAAAGAAGCGTTGGAGATTTGAATGTACCTATCATGTTAAGCGAACTTTCTAGTTATAAACAAGAAGATCTCAAACTGGGTACTATTATTGAAAACGATAACGAAGATACGACAATACCTCAACTAGAATTAGCTTTCGATGAAGAAGTTGTTGTTTCTTTTGAAAATTATACAAAATTATAGTTTCTGAACATCGCCGTTACTTTAACAGCTTCATTCTACCACCGTCTGCAACTTTTATTACGAATTTCCAAGTTTCTGTACACTGAGAAACATGTAACCAATTAAATTACCAACTCTATCTTTTTTATTGTTGATATTACGAAAAAAAATTATTCTTTATAAAATGTTCTGCATGGTTTAAAATCTAAAATGTAATCAATAGATTTGAAAAAAATTCATTCGTATACGAAATATGATGAATAATATGAATTTCATTCAACTTAACCTAACAAAAGAGCAATTTGATAAAATATCGGTCTAATTTTTATTAGTTTTAACTATTATTTGTTCTTTTTCTTTTTAGATGCGTTTTGAAACTTCCTTTTCTCCTTTTCTATGATGTTTTGTTTGTTTCTAGACCGTTTTTACCATAGTCTTTCGAATATATCATTCGATTAAAATGATGAGATTTTCAACATTTCTCTCCGTGTAGTTTTTAAATGTAGAAGTCGGCATTGTATGATTCTATTTAATATCGTGGGTCATAAAAAGCACTTTTACGTCCAGTTGTAACATTCATTCTTTGAATCTTATAGATACTAGCTAGAGAAAATTATGTATAGCGAAGTTTTCAAACTGGTTTTAGAAGTGAGAAGAAAATTTTGCGTAGGATATTGACTATAAAACTGTCTGAAATCTCGTGGATCGTTCAGTTTATTTATAGCAAACATACTCGACATTTACATCGTGTTTTAATTGAAAATTGTGACATTAGAAAGTTGTGTACACCGTCTGCAACTTTTATTACGAATTTCCATGTTTTATATATTACATATATTATTGTTTTTGGATGTTTTTTTGTGATAAAATGTATACCAGTTTTGTTATTACATTTTTAATTATTCAAAATGCATATTTATTCCTCTTGCTATAAAAAGATGGATACATAAACACGAACCAATCAACTCTAATTGAAAAAGTGACGTCGAAAATAAATGCAAAAAAGCGCGCGTGCACCATAAAAAAATCAAATTGATGTGAATCGGGGAGTGATTATTTAACCGATAAACGTGTTTGGTTTTCTATATTTTTCTAAAAATTTGTTCTATCTATTATGAGCAATTGTTTTTGATTTTTTTTTTTTTGGTTTCCAATATATAGAGGTTGATGAATTTTGGGTTGGAACTCAACAACAACGAAACTACCATTTTTTTAAATAAATTTTACACTGTTAAATATTTTTCTCCGACATTGTTTAACGTAAGACTTACACGTTACTTTTATTTTTGTTTTTATATATTTTTGTACGTTTTTAGACGTTCTTTTATTAACTTTTTACTAATAACTACATATTTAGTATAATTTTTGTCTATTTTTCGACATTATTTCAATTTAATTTTGAAATACTAATAAAAATTTGACGTTTTTTAAAATAACAGACTCCAAAAATCAAGAAAATTTAGAAGTATGAACATATTAAGAGGTCTAAAAAATAAGAAATTAAATTATCTATGCGGGAGGTTTCGAGGGCCTAAATGCTCTTAGAATAAACAGTTTATCTTCAGTTTCTGAAGATGATATATTTTGGTTATCGAAACGCGTCAATCTATATCGGCGTGTACATTGTATTCAGTCTGTTTGGTTATATAGCCACTGTTTTTTATAAATAAATCCCTTGCAGTACGCTGTATATCAAAATAAACTTGACATTTCGTAGAAACAGTATGTAATGAATTAAAAACCGAAATTGCAAGATATGTTGTGATGTCTCCTAGTCAAAAACGGATATTTTAAATTTCAAAAAGTCATAAAAAAACATCACGAACCCCTAATAAAACAAACAATATCCAATAGAAAGTTTGAATATTAAATTTTATACAACAAATATTGAAACAATAAATCAATCAGTTTTACGAATTGAGAAACGTAATTGGCTAAAAATCGATTATGATCGATTATTCGAGTGGTAATCGTTTTGATTGTCAAGATATGCCAAAGCGTTTCATTACACAATGAAATTCGAATGTCCAGAAAAGTGGCTTAAAATTTAAGGAGTAGACATGTCTAGGTCAGGCTAGGTACTTGTGAGAGCACCCACTCCACTGAAAATTTCTCTAAAACGACCGCGTTGAGAAATTTTTTATTCGGAATATTTTTCGCAACGTATTTTATTTTGGGGGATATTATATATCTCCTTTTTTTTCCAGGACGTACATGTAGCTCTAACGGAGTGTAAAACTTTTCGATGAATAAGTTTTTATTAATTCATCCTCCCAAATAAATAAAAGCGTGGAGGGAAAAAAGTTGAAAATGGAAAACAAAAGATGAACCTTCTCATCAGCTTTATAAACTGTGTTACAGAGAAATTTTGTTGTAACTGTTCATTAAATTAGATCGTTGATAAAATTATTGTTGATTTCATAGTCGAAATTATTTCATTTTGAAAATGGACATTCACATGTTTGATATATAAAATAATCTCGGATCTTATTTTCCTTATAGGTTATGTATTTCTCTCTAAGTCCATTTATTTCTGGTTCCTACAAATCCACCAACATTTTTTTTATGATAATTGACAATTTATTTTTGGAAAAAACGGTTTCTATAAACAATTTCGTTTGTTTTTTCGAATACGACAGTTCTGGAAACCAAATGTCGGTTTATTTTTGAAAAACAAAGTTTCTGAAGACCAATTTTGGTTTGTTTTGAAAAATAAAGTTTCTACAAATAAAATTTGGTTTCTAATTGCAAAAGAAGTCTCTTGTGACAATATTTTTTTGTTTTCGAAAAACAAAGTTTCTAAAGACGAATTTTGTTTTTTATCGAAATGGCAATTCCCGAAGTCAAATTTTGGTTTGCTTTTTGAAAAACAAAGTTTCTAAAGACGAATCTTATTTTTGGAAAAATGAAGTTTGTACAAATAAATTTTGATTTCTAATTGAAACACAAAGTCTCTTAAGACAAATGTCTATTTTTCGACTCACCAATTAGTTTCAAAGAAGAATCTATCAAAATTTTTACAAAACCAAAGGAAAACCATCTCTACGTCGGAGGAATGAAAGTTTTAACTACAAAACAGAACCATGTTCTAAATAAAACTGTATACTTATGTAAAATGCGAGAAGAAAAAGATGAACCCTTTTTATTCTTGAAGTTCTGTTCGGGAAAGACGTGCCTTGGTAGCTGATTCCTCGGAATTGCACTTCTCCATTAATAGTAATCCCCTAACCTCTACCTGTCGAATAATTCTTGGAAAAACTGCTCTAGGTGGGGATTTTGTTGGATAAAGTTGATCGAATCTGAATCTCGTTGAATCTATCGATTTTTAATCTTGAAAAAGCATTTGTACAGAGTTCCTCAGCTAAATCGACAACATTCACAAATACACTGATTGATTCGCGTTTACATAACCATGTTGTCGTCTTCAAAAACTGAAGGTAAACATTTCAGGGGATTATCATTATAACAGTCGTCGTTTTATATGAATTCCTTTCATACAATATATTTATTTTCGTAATCACATCGACAATCGATCTATTGGTAACATATTCTGCGAGTCCAGATTGAAAGAGATAAAAAAAAATTATTTTCTGACGTATATTCCATATATCTTACGATAAAACGGGAAAGGTTTGGAAGTTGATAAGGGACCCCGTTGTAATGCGGCCAATTTACGGTTCTCCGATGACGATAATCCCCTTAAACAGTGTCGGGAGTAACTACTAAACTAAGTAATCTTATGGTAGAACTGAGAAAGTGTTTAGTTGAAATTGCAATGAAAAAAAATATCCACATGACCCATTTCGTTAAACCACAAACTGAAAATGCGCGAGAAAGACTCATTAAATAAATAAAAAAAAGTAAAAAAAGTTAAACCAAATAAAAAAAAAGGACGAATGTATGGTCAAATCGTTTGACATAAATCAACAACAACCAATGAAAATAAATCATTTTGGGTGTCCCATACTCCCCACTAAAATCCTCCAATCATATTAGAATAAAACACCACAATATGTTATGCGTAGTGAATAACTCTCAAAACAAACTTTATTAAAAACGTTAGAGCAACTTTATTGGGATAAATAAATGATAGTTATACTTTAGCCCAACTTTATTGAGATACATTAATGATAGTTATACGTTAGCCCAACCAGGTTTGAATCACAGTCCCACCAAGTTTAGGAGACTTGGTCCAAGTCTGGGCCTATACAGGACACATCGTAAAATCCCATATGGGAAACAATAAGATGGTTTGAATATGGAGCTCCTTGAGGAAGTCTTTAGATTAAAATTTGTTACAATACACGTATATACAAACAAAATTTTATAATAAAACTGAATTCGCATTACAAGTAATTTCGTATTGAAACACGAGAGAATTCTCTTTCGAATTTATCCTTGGAGAAACGGGCAAAACTACACACAAACTCGATATTCTTTGGGGATGAACAAAATATTCGCAAGAGTTATTATGAAATGTTAAATTTCTGTTACGAAGCTTTAGCGAATTGAAATGCCCGCCTTGTTTGCTTAACGATTTGAGAAGTGCTATTCGTAAAATGTAAAATCATTCCAATAATATATCAACAAACGGAAACTTCACTTATTTACTTACAAAGTTTTCTCTGAATAACTGTTAACAAATCAATTGTAACTTTATTCGATTTAGTAGCTCCAAGGAATTAAATTTTTGTGTACTGTTGTTGTTTATTCGTACTTTTGAATAATCAACTGATTCTGAAAATTAAATATTTCGATGTTTACCTGGACAAGTAGATTACTATTCAGTTCGCGGGGAAGCGTTAATTATCTTTTGAGATTTTCGTTATTGCAGGAACAGTTTTACAAATTCAAAATCCAGTTTGTTTTTTGTTAATTCTTTTTCGCTCGATTTATGAGTTATTTGATCACAATTCCCAGCAGAAATATAAAAGCTCCTTAATAATATTTTTTATCGTGAAACAAGTCAATTAAAGATCAAACAACTTGAGGAATACAATCCAAACAAGTCTTCATAGCTGTTTATTGTATTTATTTTTGTAAAAAAACTCACATGGTAAACGAAGCTGTGTTTAAGAAAGTTTTCTGAAAGGATGAGATCTGATATCAGTTCTTTTGGATTCTCTCTAATTAATTTCAAGCATTATTTCGAGATAAATTGTACAATCCAAAAGCTCAACTGTCCTCATTATCAAAAATAAAAATTGATAACGTCATAAGCTCGAATTCAGTATCAAAATGTATCGTGTTGAACAACGCGCGGTGACTTAATTATTGAGTTAACCTCAAATCAAAAGTTCGTAGGTTTAAATAATCCACAAATGAACATTTTTGAAATTTGAAAAATCCTTTCTGTTCAAGAAACGTCAATTATTTAATTCTTCTTTTTGATTGGGTAATTTAAAAATGGTAAATACTGGGCATCGTCGTTTTAAACCCAACGGCTTTTGGGATGATATGACGTTTAAACGAATACCAGTCCAAAACTCAAAATTTAATTAATCTTTATTCTTCATCCGATTAATTCTTTGATTAAACTTAATACCGGAATTATCAGAAATATCATGAGGCTTTAAATACTAAGAGTTCAGTTTTGTGGTCACGTATATTTCAGACACAACAACCTGGGAAATCGCGCGCCTAGTTGTGCATACAAAAGCTAATAGTTTCCCTCGTTAACACAGTTATAATAATTTAAAATCCCTTACGGCTCAAAGTCCCGCAGATTTTTCCACAAATTGAGGTCATTGTACCAAACATCCAAACGAAAAATATTTTTTTAGTCTGTTTTTTTAAAATTTTAGAAAATACGAAATAGGTTATGTCACCAAATTTAATTGCTGTGAATTTTTTTTGAGGGGCTATTTAAAGTCAAAAGTTTATGTTATATTTATGTAAGGAACAATAAAAAAAGAGAATGAAAATAAAAGTTGGATGATCGAGAATAATGATCCAAAGATATTAGATGGTGAGAAGATTGATTCGGAAAGAAAAGTGATGAGAAACTAAGGGTTAATAACTATAGATAGGTACAAATGGAAAGTATTGGTAAATAAGCTAAGTTTGAGGATGAACTTACCTTGAAAATGGCTTGAAAAGAAACTTCCGGAGTTGGTGGTAAATACAAATAATCATATTAGTTTAAGAAATTGTATAATAATGATTATGAATATTTACATTTTGTGCTTCAATTAACAAAACTCTTTCGCTATTCTTAGTTTTATCCTCAACATTGTCTTTTTTATAAGAAAATTCATTATCTTCAGACGTATCGCAATTGATAGATGTAATAACACCGTCCGATTGCATCTTAAATCTCTTCATTCTTCGATGTTTGATGTTTTCGTCTTTGGTAGCTTCGGGTGTTGGTTTAGAATTATCTCGAGCACTCGAACTCGTTGGGACGCTACTACAATCGGTATTACTATCCGCAGCGGTTGTCTCATTTCTCAAATTTTCCATAATTTTGCGTTTATAACTCAAAGGTCCCGGTTTAATAGCATCGCAAAAGCAATGCTTCTCTTTTCTCAACCTAGACATATCGGTTTTCAATTTATATCAATATTTGACATACGACCGCGTTAATGTCAAATTTAACTAACATAACCTCAAAAAAACATTTTGTTTTTTACAATTGATTATTTGTATCTTTGAAATTACTATAATGTGAAAGTAATTTACGGATTACGCACGATTTACTTTTAGTTATAACGATTGAATCTTTGGTATTAAGACTTTTTTTACGTAAAGAATGTCTTGGTTGTACTCGAGGTAATTTCTCAAAAACTACTATGGGGAATGTACATTCCGTTTGCGTGGAAGTATCTCTGGTTCTTCTTCTCAATATATTCATGTTCATTATTATAGTAAACGAATCAGTAATTATGACAGGTGTCAAAACAGATCTGTCAATTTTGATAAATAAACTGTCAATTATTGTTGTAGAACTAGATATTAAAATGTGGGTTTTTTTTACGTAAAAAGCAAACACAAATTTTGATTAAATTTTGAGTTTATGTGAAAAAAATTTTGAAATAAAAGTTATAGATCTTTTAATTTTTTACAACTTTGTGATTTAACTTTTTTCTATAAGACTTCTATAAGACTGCCAGAAATCGAGATAAACCGTTTTTCATCGAACTATTATTTTTTAGTTAAGTTTAAAGAACGAAGTATGCTTTCACGGCAATTACAATTGTCTACAACTTCATATCATACTCTAAAATGTTCATTATGTAGTTATATCTTTTCACTTTTTACTGTTCTGTAAAGGAAAAAAAATCCTATTCTGTAGGATTAATTTATAGAAGTTTTTATGTAATTTTAATGTCAAAAAAACATGTTTGTTTAGACCGTTCCATATATGTATGCAAATCAAACTAGTATCTCACATAAAAACATGGACAACTACTTTATTTTCATTTTTCTTTAATATCGTACAAGTTTATTTCAATTTTTTTTTGAAAATAATTTTTAATATTTTCATGAATATTCAAACATTACATCTCTAAATCAATTCAGAGCATTTTATAGTTTTCATTTTTCTGTAATTACTAGAACTGATGATTAAAACATATACGTATTTAATTAGATCAGTTCCAAGGACGTTTTTCTATAAAACGAGGTTATCAAAAAGGATGATCTAACGAGATAACATCTGCTATACTTCAGATCCTACTAAAACTTCTATCCTCTAATCTAATTATTATTATTATTATTACTTAATGAGTCTTTCTCGCACGTTTTCAGTTTGTGGTTTAACGAAATGGGTCATGTGGATATTTTTTCATTACAATTTCAACTCAACACTATCCCAGTTCTACCATGAGATTACTTAGTTTAGGATTTATTCTCGATGAGAATACTCTCATCATTCCAGATTTTTATCAGGAGTGAGTGAAATATTGATCTTGAAAGACATGTATGTGACTATATTAGCTCTGCTGGAATACCGTTATTGATTTCTTCTAATTATCTTCTAATTACTTCTTTCGTGATATATAGTGTTAGCTATTCTATATTTTTCTTGATTTTCTATTAAAGTTAAATCATCCCCTCATCTTATCCTTCTTCAATATTTTGTTTCTTAGACCTTTTGATTTATAAATACAACTAAATATTCTTGATTTTAGGTCTCTTCTGTTTCAAAATTATAATTTATATCAATATAAATAAGCAAATGGTCAGTGTCCAAATCATATTTTGATAGACTTAAAGAAAAGTCGAAGCTTCAAAATCTACCTTTTAAAAACTATCACAAAAATACTAATTTTGAAACAGAAGAGACCTAGAATCAGGAACCTTTCGATGTATTTAAATATATATATATATATATATATATATATATATATATATATATATATATATATATATATATATATATATATAGTCCATATTAAGAACATTGATGCTGTCACTAGCAAACAAGAAGTGGAAGCTGCTATCAGAGACATCGACAAGGGAAGAAAACCAACAGGAGACATAAGAGTTAGCTCTTTGAGGCCTGACTATGGTGGGACACAAGCAGCTACCGTCTTTATACCAAAAGAAACTGCCGATAGCCTACACAAAATGGGCAAAATAAGAATTGGTTTGGTCAACTGCAGTGTGAGAGAAAGGGTGAGAGTGGACTCGTGTCATCGATGCTGGGAAATTAGTCATATGGCCAAATTCTTCAAGGGCCCTGTTAGAACATGACTGTGCATACAATGTGGGGGAGATAACCACCAGAAAAAAGACTGCATGAAAGAAGCTCACTGCGTACAATGCAACATCCCCGGTCATAAGCCACTTTCCCTAAAGTGCCCTTTAGAGAGGCTGGTACATAGGTATTAACATAGATGCAGCAATTTGCTTACCAGCAAGCAAGCACATATCGATACAAGGTTGGGGACAGGGAAATTTATTTGTCTGGATTGACTGCATCAAAATCACTATATATAGCTGTTATATGTCGCCAAATATAAGGCTCGAAGAGTTCCAACATTTACTGAATGAACTGAAAAATAGTATAGCTACACGGAAAAATAAGTGCCTGATTTACGGGGACTTCAACGCGAAATCAATGATGTGGAACTCAACATCAAATGATTCTAGAGGAGATATTCTTTCTGAATGGGCCTCAGAACTAAACTTAATTTCACTGAACACCGGATGTGAACCTACCTTCCGTAGAGGCCAAAGCTGTTCCATTATCGATATAACATTCGCGGCAACCAATATAGCGCCTTTAGTAACGAACTGGAGAGTGTCTGAAGAGGAAAATCTTACAGACCACAATTACATTTATTTTGATATAGCTATTAAGAAAGATAGCGTAAGAACGAAGATGAAGAGCCGCGGCTGGAGGGTGGATACGACACAAATGGATTACTTCATAAATGAACTGCGAAGCAAATTACCACCAAGAGAACAAACCTTAAAGCCAGAGAGATTAATTGAGAACATCAGCCATGCATGTGATAATACATTCCAACGAAAGGGTATCCCAAGTGACAGGAAAAAACCAGCTTACTGGTGGTCAGCGGAAATCGCGAAACTCGGTAAAAATGCCTTAGACGGAAGAGAAATATGACAAGGCTCCATAAAAAACCTAATATATCGCAAGAACAAAAAGATACATCTCGGCAAGCCTACAAAGAAGAAAGAGCGCGGCTAAAGAACGCCATCCTAAGACCAAAACAGATTAAATGGAAAAGGGTCATTGAAGAAGTTGAAGAAGACCCATGGGGACTGGGATACAAGATAGTGATGAATAAACTGAGCATGAGATCACCTCCTGCGTTGTCAGAAGAACTCATGCTTGACGAAGCTAAGAAGCTGTTCCCACAACACCAGAAAACTAAGTGGAGTACCACTGAGGTACGAGATACTATTCTCGGCAGAAGAGCTGGATCGAGCTTCAAACAGGATCAAATTAAAAAGGGCTGCAGGACCCGACCATATACCACCGGAGATAATTAGATGTGTCGCACAAAGACTTTCGCCAATCTGTCTGAATGTAATGAACCAGCAAATCCTGAAGGGCGAATTCCCAGATATCTGGAAAACCGCCAAATTGCTGCTCATAGAAAAACCACGTGAAGAAGGACAATCAAAACTCACATACAGACCGCTGTGCCTAATAAACTGCATGGGAAAACTACTAGAGCACCTTATAAAAGAAAGAATAGTTGAAGAAATCTGCAGAACAGGAGGCCTTGCTGATACACAGTTTGGATTTGTGAAAAAGAAATCGACCATAGACGCTATGCTGAGAGTAATGGAAGAGGTAAATAAAGCAAAACAAAATGTACATCAGAATAGAAAACAATGCTGGATGTCAAAAATGTGCTTATTGGATTCGCTGACGACTTGGCGGTAGTAGCGAGTGGGAAGACGGAGAACGAAATCGTAGCTGTGACAAAGAAAAAACAGAGGCAACTTTGCTGGTGGATAGAAAGATTGTTAAACAGGTGACTATCGATATAATAGACACACCGGTCTTCACTCAACCACAAACTAAATACCTAGGGGTATTCTTCGATCAGGGCGCTAAAATGAAGGCTCATATTGTAAACACAAGCCGTAAGGCTGAAACGACGATAGTGGCACTTAGCCGCCTGATGCCGAAAAGAGAGGGACCATCGTCAAGTAAGCGCAAACTGCTGTCGGCGGTAGCCCACTCGATTATGCTATACGCTGCACCAGTATGGCAAGAATCTCTGAAACATCTGAAGTATAGATCTATGTTCCTCAAGATACAGAGAAAACTAGCTATCCGCATATGCAGTGCGTTCCGTACTGTATCCACCGAGGAAATATTAGTATTGGCTGGTATAATACCCATAGACCTATTGCTGAACGAGAGAACCGCCACACATGGAAAAGAGCAAGCAGTTAAAACAACAGAAAAAGAAAACACGCTAACTAAATGCCAAAGAAAATGGGAAGCAACACACCATTTGGGCGCTTGGACCAAAAGACTCATACCGGAACTTAAACCTTGGCACAAGAGAGGACATGGGGAGATAACGTACGCCTTGTCCCAGCTATTATGTGGACATGGATGCTTTGCAGCATACTTCTGCAGATTCAAAATAAAAGACTCGCCACTTTGCCAGTATTGTGGCAATGAACAGGACGATGTTTATCATACCTTTTTTGCGTGCCCTAGGTGGCAAAATGAAAGAAGACGAGCAGAATCAGAAGCAAATACCATCATAACTAAAAGACATAAAAACATAAAAGTTGGGTAAAAGTTTTGTCAATGAAATTTGATGGTACCATGACTAATTGGCAAAGGGTTATGTCTTTAGGAGTAGATTTTTCAAATTTAAATTTTTTAAAAACATTTTTTAACCATCCCATCACCCAAGCAACCTCACGTTAATGAAGGACTTATGTTGGGGATGAAAATTAAAACAAGTCATACTTTTTATAAAAAGGAAAAAATGAAAGTTAAATTGGCAACCCAAATTTTAATTAAAACTACACCTACTTTATTTATCGAGAACAGATATTAATACATATTTCCATAATGCAGGTGCTACAGCTGAATTTGTTTTAATTTTTATTGATTAATTTGATATTTTTAACTCTCGTAATAGATTGGCAAAATAAATAATTTAAAAAACACTTAGTCCAACAACAAAATATATAATTGAATTAATTTATTATTTTTGAAACTATCTTAATACATATATCTCGAAATATTTCATTTTCTTTCAAACTAGCTATAATGGAATCATATGTTTATATCAATTTTTTAAAACTCAATTTTTACCTTTTTCATGGCACTTCTATGTTCGAATAATATCATGTTTGCTTTCGGCTGCGGGAAAACAATAACAAACTGTCGTTAAGATTGCTTCAACGTTCTCAGTGTATTATGTGTTATGATCCATTGTTTTTAATCCAAAAATCTACAGAAAACCTCAAAAATAGACAAGATAAATATGAAATTTCAGATTATAGGATACTCGAATAATATATATCGACTCTGGAATAAAATTGAAATACATGGAGGTGTGGAATTCGGTGAATAATTTAAAGTTAAAATCATTACTCGGATGTTGAAAGATTATGAGGAAAGCAGAAGTCAAAAACAATGATACAATCATACATAAATTCGAATTAGATAAGTATGAATAATTGGAAAATGTAGCCAAAGATATCTCCAATAATGATCTTTAACCTAAATAGATAGGTAAACTAATTGAATTTCGATAATTATAGTTAGTACAAATGTATTAACAACGGGAAAGTCTATTAGAAGAAGAGCAATCACAAAGTGAATGTAGTGGAAAAGCCAGTCATTCATCAAGTGGATTTGAGGATAACTTTGCGAATGAAAAGGTAAGATGAAAATACCAATTTTAAATATAGTAATTTCTAAATTTGTCTGTAGGAAAATGTTGCATCTGGTGATCAGATAGAAAAAACCAATCGCAATCAAGCAGAATATAAGGATACAGAAAAAAATAAAAAAGTAGCAGAATAAATAATGAATGAAATTAGTGATTCTAGAACTGCTGAGAATATTGACAATACTCCATCTATTAGTATAACAACCATAAATATGAGTAGTTCAATTAATTCTCCGCCAAATTGGACATTGATCGCTGATTCTTCACAATTGCAACCAGATTTTGTGAAATTAGGATAAAACAATTGGATTATCTATGGAAACTCTAGTTCGAAATACACTTTGATTAGATAATGTTCGCCAAAAGCTTTGGGATTATGTTCTATGTCTTTGTTCAATAGCCGTCGATCAGATCCGGGTATTTAAATTTCCCTAGATATTGATTATTCATATCATTAGATTTGTAATTTGGATTGTAAATAAAGTGAATTTGTCTCATATTTTGATTTGATTGATGTCTTATACCTTGTTATTTTCAAACTAAAACTATTTAGATGATGTTTCTGTTTGCCATTGAGAATTGTTTAGAAAATGGGAAAGTTTTGAAATTAAGAAAAAATATTTCATACACTAACGCTAAATGTCCATAGGCTTCTTCAAGCTTTTTGCCAACAAAAACCGTTTCGCAGATTGTACCTCAATTAAGCTTATTCCAGTTATTAAATGGTGGCTTCATGTGGTGTCTAAAACGTATCATATAGAAGATATATAGAGATATAGATATATAGACATATAGAGTATATCTATATATTAATTTTAGAAAATACAAGTATAATACAACAACCAAATTTTTTTAGTTTGAGTATTTTTTCGCTCACTGTTGTTTTATCTATTGTTTTTACGATACGAAATAATATTCTCCCCTAATTGTGGCGGGAAAAAATGTTGAAAATCTTTGATTTGTGCATCGAAATTACACGAAAAAAATTCCTAATTTCAAGTTGTTTTATTGGAATTTATTGGAAAATAAATAAAATTGATTGACTTGGACATAAGAAAAATTATCGGCTTGACAGTTAACGTGTTGACAGTTAAATAATGCATTTAGTCATATTTATGAAATTTTTGTGCCAAATAGAATTGGGCATCAAATTGACGGGGACATAAACATGTTTGGCGTTCAACATGTTAATCACGGAATTACTCATATTTATGACGCTTTAAGACAATATAATTGGAAATTTAAGGAAAAGGTATTAAAATGATAAAATTTGGCATAAATAATGATTTGCATAAAACAAGTGAAAAAATAGGATTTTTCAACAAACTTTATTGAGAAAATTAACAAATTTTTATTAAAAATTAGAACGGAAATTTGAATTCTAACAGAAAATTTTCTTAAAAATCACGACATTGTCACTCAAAAGTATCTTTCTGCTATTCTACTTCTTTCTTATCCTCTTCTTCTTCTTTTTCGTAGTCTTCCTTTAAATGAATTGCACAGTGACAAATTGACAAGTGTAGAAGAAACATTAAGGAAATGAAGATGCTGATAGAAAGCAAAATGGGGAAAGTGAATCGAATAATAGAGGTAAATATTTAAATACAATAAATATATGTAAAACTTATGGTATACATGTTGATTGTACAATGAATGGACACTGAGGACATACAGACAGCTGCCGAAAATTTGTTGAATGAACATATTACAAAAGTAAAGTCCTTAAAAGATACTATGAAAATAAGAAGAATATTCACATTGAGAAATCCAATACATGTACTACTAATATTACCACACTTACTATTACACTGTTTGACGCCTGTTTCGATGTTTTCCGTTTGTCTCTATGTGTTTTGTACAAAACACAAAAATATTACCGAGTATACTATCATTTAAGATCGTCAGTTGATTGAATTAGTAAACTCACTCTATTCTATAACAACATTATGTAGGCTAATGTAAAAGGCTTTTCTTGAGTGATGGGATGGTAAAAAATGATTTTGATGAATTTAAATTTTAAAAATCTGTCCCCATTTTCATGAATAAACTTGACGCATTTTTTTATTAAATTAGTTTTTCGCTACCACAAAGTACTTGCAAAATGAAGTACCCAATAGGTCCCTTACTTCTGGTAATTCATCAGTATACATTTTGGTTTCCTATTTCTTTTTTATTGGAACTGAAATAACAGTGACATTATTAGAACATTCTTCTTGTTACTTACAAGAGTTAGTCTTACTCTTAGAAGCACTTAAAGTTTCAAATAAGTGTAATAATTCAATTTATGAATATTTAGATGAAGCGGCTCCTTCAGACATTGTTGTAAAATACTAAATATGCATGTTGATGAGTATGATTTACACAATCTAAATGCTTTGAAGAGGTTGGCAATATCTAATACTAATAAATGAATCACCTCTTCCCAAACAGTATTTAAAAGATCCAGAGGTTAGTTAATGTTTTGATCGGTTTTTCACGTCGACGAAATTAATTAACAACTCTCCATTTGCTTATGTTGGTACAGTGATTGGCAATCGTAGAAACATGCCAAAATTCGAAAAAAAAGAAAAGAAACAGGGGTGAAGCTGACTTTGTCCATAATCAATTTGGTACTACGGCGGTTTTGTGGAAAGATACAAAAGAAGTAACGCTGCTTTCAAAGTGTCATGGAAATGATATGACCTTTGTGAACAGAAAAGAAAAAGGAAATTCCTTGTCCTGAAATTGAGGCCAATTACAATAGGTTCATGGGGGATGTTGATCTTTCTGACCAATTGATTGGTATTTATGACATGGATCGTAAGTCTTTGAAGTGGTAGAAAAAAGTTTTTCACCGTTTGCTTATGACCAGTGCGGTAATGCATGGATTATTTGGAGAGAAACACATCATAAGAAAATTTCTTTCCTGGATTTTCTGGTTCCACTTGCAGAGTCAATGATTTCTGAGGCTCGAAAATATGCCAAGGTTGTTAGAAAACGCCAATACGGAAGACGATTAAAATGACCCAAATGGTTATTGAATGTTGGGGATCACCTTCCAAATGAAGGACCAACTCGTAGGAGATGTCACAGTTGTGGAAAAAAATAAGAGAGAAAAACACACAACAACCTTCTGCTCAACTTGCAATGTTCCTCTGTGCAAAAATTGTTTTTCTAGTCTTCATACATAAAAATTTGTTGTAAAGAAAATTGAAATGAATACCATTGGTTTAAATATGTCCCGCAAAAAGTTTCCACTGGGATCTATGTATCCCACTACCCCCAGGTAAAGAAATAAATGGATCCAAAAAGGATATTACTATCCACGAAAAAAAATTGAGATGACGAAACAAATGGAAAAACTAGATATTACGGACCGGAAGGACGACAAAACTGGACAAACATACGATAATCTCGCAAGGAATAAGTTACCTGAAGACAATTATCGAGAGATACAGAAGGTTGCAAGACTCATATCTCACCTTTGCGATTTTTTACTAGCTAGATGCAAAGATGAACTTCACAACAAAACGCCACAAAAAACTTTGCTCTTTTTATATTTTGTCTTCTTCCAAATATACATATAAAAGAGCCATTTGTTATTGGTTTGCTGAATTTAAACGTGGTCGTACAGACACCGATCATGGTGAACGTTGTGGTCGTCGTCCAATTGAGATGGTTACTCCAGAAAACATCAAAAAAGTCCACAAATTGGTTCTATCTAATCGTAAAATGAAATTGCGTGAGATAGCTGAGGCCTTAAACATATTAGAAGGCAGTGTGTTTATAATTATGCATCAGCATTTGTGTAAGAGAAAATTTATTACAATTCATCAACCGACAGATAAGGAAAACATCTCATTATTAACATTAATTTAAACATACGTTCAAAAGCACGCAAGCGCATAGCGACATAGCGTTTCCATCGAATGATGACATCATATTACACTGACTGTTTGTTTAAAAAATGTCTTTATTTTCTTTTATGTTTCCCTATTTACAATACATCTAAAATATAACAATACATGCGTTGGCCGTTGTTCTGGCGATCTCTAGATGTGTTGTGTACGTCTATAAGTACTGTTGTAGTTCCTTGCATCGGGGCATTATCCACAAGTTTGATGTAGCTACAATAACTCTGTCCCTGGTATATAATTGTGACTCTCAGAATCTTTCGGCTGAAATATCCCTGAAAAGCAGCTGAAAAACAGGGTTTCAAAAATCGATCGGGGTTCTAGTTTTCGAGAAAGCAACGTGGCTGATATTGAATAATTCGTAGGAATATATTGATTTATATATAAGATTTTATTTACTCTGATTTCGGTATATATAAATTTGGATTTCTCCAACTACATGATTAGTAAACCACGCAGAAGCCTACAACCACTGTCGTGGATATCCGCGATTTGCGGCTCTGAGTTTTTCTCGAAGATTTTTGGTAGACAAAAATTGTAAAAGTTTGTTGAAATTTTGGTGACGAAGTCTTTGATATATCGGCTATGTTATGTAACCACGAGGTTCTAGGAAGTTTTGAGTAGCATGAATATTTAATAGCCATACGGTTGCGGAAATTTTGTTTGGTACCTGTGTAGTAGACTGGGGCTGCGTATGTTAAAATGGGTCTAATGATTTGTTTGTATAATAAAAGTTTGTTTTGTGTGGTGAGTTTACTGTGTTTACAGATGAGAGGGTAAAGTCTGCCCATTGCAATCTTAGCTTTTTGTATTTGTTTGGCTATGTGGGCGTTAGCATTCGTGTTTGCTTGCACAATATACCCTAGATATTTTAGGGTACTGCTTGGCAGGATCGTTTGTTCGTTAATGTGAAGCTGCGATTGCAATGAGCTGCTTTTCCTGGCTATACGTCTGAGTGACAAGTACTCTGTTTTTGACTCATTTATAGATAGTTTATTGTTCTGAAAATATGGTAAAATTTTGTTGTTTAAATGTGTTTGGATGATGTTAAGTGCTTGATCGGGATGTTTTGCCGATGCTACAAAACAAGTATCATCTGCATACATAGCTGTTAGGATTTGTTGGGAAGTGGGTATATCATCTGTAAAAAGGGAATATAACAAAGGTGATAGTACGGACCCTTGCGGAACTCCAGCCTTTATTGGATATGGACCCGCCTGGCTTTCATTGTTTTTGACGTAAAATTCTCTATTCGTTAAATAGTAATGCAAAATTTTTATTAAATAGTTTGGAACTTCTAAATTTATCAATTTAAAAATTAAACCCTCGAACCTTTTTGGATGTCGATAGCGACAATGATGGACTTATTTTTGTCCTGGAAGCTTTCTCTAATATAATTAAAAACTCGTTTTATTTGGGCCGTCGTACTGTGTCCACTTCTGAATCCGTATTGCTCGGGTGGTATAATTTTTTGTTTTTCAATAAAGTTTTATAATCTTTTGTGAATTACTTTATCTATCACCTTTGCAATATTATTGAGCAAGGATATAGGTCTGTAACTATCCACATAGTATGGTTGTTTATTAGCTTTGATAATGGGAACGATGTTGGCGATTTTGAGCTTATTAGGGTAATGTCCTGTTTTTAGAACAAAATTAACTAAAGCTTTTTTGGGAAGATTTTTAATAAGTATATTGGCTATGCCATCTATACCCGGTGTAGTTTAATTTTCCAATTTGAAAATTATATTATAAATTTCAGTGCAAGTTGTAAGGTATTTTGAATTTTGTATATTTATTGCGTTTAGGTGATTTCGTACAATATTTGAGATATTGTCGTGATATTGTGTGTTGAGCATGTTGTTTATAAAGTTTTCTTGGAAGTACACTCCAAACTTCTCCGCAATTTCAGTCATATTCTTTATAGTGCGGTCGTTGTAAACAATTTTTGTTAGTTCGTTACGTTGGTTTTTGAAATTTCTGACAATTGTCCATAAAGAGTTATTTTCGGGTCTCAGTTTGTTTAAAAATTTCGCCCAATTATTTTTTTGTATTATTTAATTAAATTATTTATTTTATATTGATATTGTTTTAATATGATTTTATCGTTTTCTTGCTTTGATGATTGCCATCTTTTGCGTGCTTTATTTTTATCGTGTATTATGTCACTGATGTAGTCCGAAAGGGTATCAATTATTGGGGTTTACGCTTAAGGGTGGTGGGTACGTTTCTAGCGGTTAGGATTGTATCTTGTAAATTTTCAATGACTCTATTTAAATGTTCTGTATTGTCTATTTTGTCTATGATTTTAATGTTTTCGTTAATGATTCTTCTGAATTTGACCCAGCTCGTGGTGCTGTAGTCATAGATATTTTTTATTATTGTGTTGCTTATATTAAGTGAAAGTTTAAATTGAATTAGGAGGGAATCGTGATCGGAATTTAGGTCTGTCAATGTCTTCATTTTTGTTATGTTATTTATGTTACGTCCTATTGCTATGTCTAACGTACTAGGGGTGTGGTTTGCGAAAGGAAAATGGGTAGGATCGTCAGTAAAAAATATGTTGCAGTCCGAATTATCGCAGAAAGTTGAGAGTACTTCCATTTTTGTTAGTTTGCGTACCGATCCCACTGTGGGTGTCGACAATTAAAATCACCCATCAACAATACTTTGTTGTGGGTTTTCACAATATTGAAAAAATCTGATTCGTTCAATTTAGTATTTGGTGGGTTGTATGCACCAACTATTTTAATTTTATTATCGAGAAGGATTCCGATATGCTCAATTACAGAATTATTTTGTTGTAAGAGTTGGAAATTTATGCCTTTTTTGATGAGTTATGCGATACCGCCACCGTTGGCATCATCGCGGCGGTCTTGTCTAAAAAGACGATATTCGGGGTTTCTGAAATTTACTGTTTTGTTTGGCTTGAGTAGAGTCTCTATTAGAAAAAATATATCAGGATGTAGAGAAAATGTCTCATAAGATGGAGTTTGTTAAAAACTCCGTTTATATTGCAAAAAATTATTTCAAGATTAGATCGATTTTGAAATCCTGCTTTGCCACCTATCTGCCTAGATGTCATAGTTGTCTATACCAGCAACAAAGTTATTGTAGATTGTAAATTTTTCTAATTTGTTGGTCGCCTTCCTCATTTCTTGTAGCAGATCTGCGACGGCTCTGGTTAGTTCATCCAATTTTACCAATGAGTGTAGCTCTTTGAACATACTGTTTAATTCATTAAATTTGTCCACGTCAGTATCTGCTGTTTGACTTGTTATTTTGTTTTGGGAAGTGGGTTGAAGGGAAGTGGTTTGCGGAATCGGTTGGGAGTTTTGTTTTTTAGGTAAGCTGGGAAAATCTTGTTTATTTTGGGATACTCGTGCCCATGGATTGACAGCTGGTGTAGGGGCAGGAATGTATTTTTTTGGGTCCGGTTTAGTGTATACATTTCTTTTTTCCTCAAGACACCCCTGAAGTTTGCGCACCTCGCGGGTTTACTTCTCTCCTTGGGACATTCCGGTGTGAGATGTTGTCCAGCACATTTCAGGCATCTCGGTGTTCTACCACAATTTGAAGTCGCATGTCCCCATTGCTGGCAAATGTGGCATTGTATTATCGGTTTTGTCTGCCTACGATGTTCCCATTGAATTCTCGTGTGTTCTACCACCTTTACGTTTTTGTTTAGAAAGTCCAAAGTGACTTTCGAATCGGTCACTACTAGGTAGAGAGGTCTACCTTTCGTGGTCATTCTGAAAATATCTTTGGTGTGAATTTTGTATGTTTTCTTGAGTTCCTATTTTATATCTATTATTTGTAGACCTTCGGCTAAGCCACGAAGAACGAATGCATGAGCCCTAGCCTTCCTTGGAATTGCACTTTTCCCACTCTTAATGCCTTTTTCAAGTTTTCGAAGTCTTCAATGTCTTTAGAGAAAATGATTGATGAATTGTTTGTGTATTTGATTTCGAATGGTTTGCAAATATTTTCCTTCAACTTATTCACCATATCCCTATGTGCAGAAACGTTGCCATCAATGACGATTGGCGGGCAAGATGTGTTATTCTTTTTGATTGTAGTGTTCGTTTGTTTAGCTTTTTGCCTCTTGCTGGTTTGTTTATTCTGATTGTCTTCATCCGAACTTGACTCTGTGGCATTGTATTTCCTGAAGGTAGTTTTTTTCCTTTTCTTTTGGGTGTTTGATGTTTGTTGAGACTCTTCTTCGGACATTTCCGAAAGTGTTTCATATGTGTTTTGCGTGATGGTCGGATTTATGTTCTAAGTTATAATTTTATTAAAGGGAATGTATCATCTGGGTTTGGTGAAACCTAGTGGAATAATTTCCTTAACCTTCATGGGTTCATTTTGTGGAATTGTGATAATTTCGTTTATATTTACTTTTTGTTTTCGTTTGCTTTTGTTCGGAAACACATCAAATTTTCTGGCTGTAATTTCTTTGTTTTTAATAATTTTCTCATATTGGGATGTGAAATTGTCCGAATTTTCCTTTGGTGTAGCCTTTTCTGCATCTTCTACCTCTTGTGCCCAAGAGTGATTCGCTGCTTTCACCACAGTTTGTTTGTTGGAATTAGTTGGAGTTTGATGGTTTTTAACTGCTTCAACTAATATGTTTTCATTTGCGCTTTGCCCAATTGTATTTTCTTCCATATTTATTGGTATGGTAATGGACTGATGATTTGACTTATCTGACTGTTGTTGGAACGTACACTATTATAACAATTTTTAGTTCTCCGTCCGGCCAAATTCTACGGGACTAACTATTTTATGAATTATCAAATCATCATTCTCGAGTCAGCTACTGAGGAGAGAACGCGCGTTTAACGATTATTTTGTAATCTGTATAGTGATATATTTTACGACCAGTATAAACCTCAAGCAAAGTGTACCCCCTCATAATTATTACTATTCAATATTATAGTAATATATTGGTCTCATTGAAAACCTATGCATAGATTTACTAAGTCTACCTTCGCCCCCCCATCACGGGGACTACACCGTACCCCACCGAGTATACACGAAGGTTGAGGGAAAAAATACAAAAACTTAATGTGCAAAAACCAGAAATATTCTCTAGCGAAAATCTCAATATTGATAAAAATGTGCGTGTTAATAGAACAATAGTGTCAGTAAAACGTCACCGAAAAGAACATATAAAGGTACGTTAAAACATAAGACAATAACAAAAACTAATAAAATAAAAAGACTTACAAAAACCAACACACATAAAACGGTTCCTAAGATAAGTGTACGGGAATCTAGTCGTAGTTTTGATCCCGACGTTCCACGTCGCAGTGCCGATACTACAGATGAAAATTCACTGTCAAAATACTCTTCAGAAATCAATAGAATAAAAAAGAAAACTTCAGAATTAAAATTAAAAAACAAAAATTTTCTAAAACTAGTTTATATTGATGAAGATTTTTTGACTGAAGATAAAACAAATAAAACTGATAGTTTGGAAACGATAATTATTCCAAAACAGTGTTTAGAAACAATCGACGTATCGTCGCTATCTAAATGTATTGAGTTGACCAACAACCAACCATCTAAAGCAAAGTGTTCAGAAGTTAACATCGAAAAGTGTCCAGAACAAATAAACCAAAACATTAACAAGTGTTCAGAAAACAAAAATATCACTTGCGATAGTGATATAATAGGGCTGAAGTCTTTCAACTCTGAGTTGTCAATTCCTGTGTGTAGAGGCAGTTCGGCCAATAATACCTCCACACCGGATAGATCATTAAACAAAGTAAGACAAACAAAAGTACAAATGGAAGAAGATACTATAGGATCACAGCGCAGTGACTCATCAGAGGAAGACATAAGCTCAAAGAGATCGACAAACGTCCCTGAAACAACAACAATTCAAGTACAAATACATAAACCTGCTAATAACAACCGACAATTTCACGTCGCAATACGAGAAAATTGTTAAGAAAAATTCTAAAATAACTGCTAGAAAACTAAATATGTCTAGTGCGGAACAACAAAAAGTAGACATAAACGCAATCCAGACAATTACCACAAATGAACCCATGGACACTAGAGACGTCACACCACCGGAATTCGAAAAACCCAAAAAATGTGTATCTTTCAATAAAATACTGAGTCAGACAAACAAACAAGCCACAATCGAAACACATAACAATTACGATACGCTATCCAAACTCTCTGAAGACGAGAAACAAACTACATTCAAAACACAAAAGAAAAGGAAGAAAACTCACTTCAGAAAGTTCAATAACTCCGGTGTTACCAGCGATGATGACGACACAGGCATCCAAGGGAATAAACGTACAAAAGCAGCCTCCAACGGACGGAAACGTTTCACACCACAGGCATATGGTAAACAGAATAACAGAATAAGTCAAAAACCCATTCGAACTTAAGTACACAAACAATTCAACAATCGTATTCACCAAAGATGCTAGCGACTTTGAGAATTTGAAAAAAACACTGAAACGGGAAAAAATTCAATTTCACACCTACTCCAGACGAGAAGACAAAACACACGCATTCGTACTAAGAGGCCTAGCAGAAGGGCTACACATCATTGACATCCGAGAAGAGATTGAAAAAATTCATAAAATTCAAATTAAGGACATTTATCGTATGACAACGAAGGGTCGTCCCCTTTATTTAGTTATTACAGACTCCAAAATTACTCTGGACTACCTGAATAAAACGGTAAGAGTAATCGAACACACAAGGGTTGTATGGGAACATAGAAGACAAAACAAACCAATAATACAATGCCACATCTGTCAGCTCTGGGGCCACGCTACCTCAAATTGCGGTAGAACGCCGAGATGCCTAAAATGCGCGGGGCAACATCTTACACCAGAATGTGTTAAAGAAAGATCGCTTCCTGTCCGATGCGCCAACTGCAGAGGAGACCACCCTGCAAACGCAGAAATTTGTCCAGAATTCATAAAAAGGAAAATATGGCTTGAAGAAAAGAAATCAATCAATCTAAAATCCAAAACCACCACCACCACCACCACCACAAAATATATCCCAGCTCCTATTCCAACAAACAACCCATGGACAAAAAGAAACAACAATGAAGATTTTCCCAGCCTCCCATCCAAAAACATTCCCCAAACAACCCCCCAAAATGAACAGCCTCAAATACAATCAAAAACAACAAACGTTCAACCCAGACCACCCAACAACGATATAACCAAATTCACCGAGCTGAACAACATGTTCAAAGAACTTCACATTCACAAACCAGATATTTTCTTTCTTATGGAGACACTTCTTAAACCAAATAAATCAATTAACTTTGGAAACCCAGAATATCGTCTCATTAGACAAGACCGCCCCGCCGATGCCAACGGTAGTGGTATCGCATTGTTAATCAAAAAAGGCATAAATTTCCAACTCTTGCAACAAAATAATACATCAATTGAGCATATCCCAATACTCTTAGATAATAAAATTAAAATAGTCGGTGTTTATAATCCTCCCGGTAATACGTTAAAAGAATTGGACTTTCACAATATCACAAAAACACACAACAAAGTTCTGATAGTAGGTGATCTCAATTGTCGACATCCACTGTGGGGTCATTACGCTAAACTCCCTAATAAAAACGGAAATACTCTTTTGAAATTTTGTGACAATTCTGATTGTATTATATTCAATACTGATGAACCAACGCATTTTCCATACGCAAACTTCACTCCCAGCAAACTCGACATAGCCATAGGGAAAAACATTAACAACATATACAAAATAAAAACACTAACAGACTTCAACTCCGATCACGATCCTGTCCTTATCCATCTGAAACTTTCACACAATATACATAACCCTGTCATTACAAAAACATACGATTACAACACTACAAGCTGGGTAAAATTTAGAAAACACATAAATGAAAACATCACAATAAGAGACAAAATAGAAAATACACAACACTTAACAAAGATAATTGGAAATCTTCAAAATATTATCATCACAGCAAGAAATCAATCAACTATATTAAAACCAAAAACCCAATTCCATAATACTCTCCCAGATCACATCATACAAATAATACACGAGAAAAACAAAATAAGGAGAAAATGGCAACAAACTAGGCACGATAACGATCATTCACTACTAAAACAATATCAACACACAATAAACAACTTGATAAAAGAACACAAAAACAACGAATGGTCCAATTTTTTGAACACCTTACAACCAGAAAACAACTCGCTATGGAAAATCGCGAAACGTCTCAGATTCAAACAAAATAAATTTAATAAAATTATTAGTAACGGACATACGTTTACTAATGAAATCGAAATAGCGGAAAAGTTCGGAGAGTATTTTCAAAACCACTTTATAAATTATTCACAACACACACAATACCATCAAAATATCACTCAATCAGTTCATCAATACCTGAATTCATTAAACACTTTAAATACACAAAACTTAACAACTTGTACAGAAATTTACAACACAATACAACAATTAAAAAATAAAACAGCTCCGGGATCAGACGGGAAACCTAACATTTTACTCAAAAATATACCAAAAAAAGCAATAGTACAACTTACATACATAATAAATTTCATTATTAAAACTGGTCAATACCCGGATATGCTCAAGATTGCCAACATCATACCAATAATCAAAGCTAACAAACAACCATGTTATGTGGATAGCTACAGACCAATTTCCCTACTGAATAATATAGCAAAGGTAATTGATAAAATAATCCTTAAAAGATTACAAAATTTCATAGATAAACATAACACTATACCTTCCGAGCAATACGGATTCAGAAGCGGTCACAGCACAGTGGCTCAAATCATCAGAGTTTTAAATTATATTAGAGAAGGCTTCCAAAACAAAGAAAAAGCAATTATGGTCACTATCGACATACAGAAAGCATTTGACTCCGTATGGCCCGAGGGATTAGTTCACAAATTAATCAAATTAGGTATACCAAGCTATTTGATTAAAATTTTAAATTCATACCTAACGAATCGTAAATTCTTCACTAAAATAGAAAATCACACAGCTGGACCATTTTCAATACAAGCTGGAGTACCACAAGGCTCTGAGTTATCTGCTTTGCTATATTCCATATTTATCCATGATCTACCAACTTCCCGCAACTTCTTACCGCCATATATGCCGACGACACCTGTTTTGTATCGACAGCAAAGAATCCAGATCACGCATTAGACATCGCACAAAATCACATCAACACAAAAATTATACCATATTTACACGAACACAAATTAGCCATTAATGCATCCAAAACAGAGTATTTATTACTCAGGAGAATAGCTAGAAAAAACTACTCACTGCAATCTCAGCTATATATAACGGCTCCAAACACAATTTCAACTCCCTGCAAGTGATACAGAACAAGTGTTTACGGATGGCGATAAAATATAATTGCTATCCCAAACTACCCAGAAACACGTGGTTACATAACAAAGCCGATATACCTACTATTAAAGACTTTATAACAAAAATCTCTACAAATTTTTACAATTATTGTCTGCCAAACGATCTTCGTAAGAGCCTCAAAGACGCAAATCGCGCAGAAGACATCCGAGATAGTGGGTGTAGGCTTCTGCATGGGTCGCTAACCATATAACAAGGTTGTTCAACTCCAAACGTTTATTCATCACAAATGTATAGAATATTTCAAAAATAATAATAATAATTAATATCAAATAAAACAACGTCAGTCATGTTGCTTTCCTGAAAAATATTCCCCCAGTCGATTTTGAAACTCTGTTTTTCAGCTGCTTTTCAGAGATAACCCAGTCGAAAGATGCTAGGAATCATAAACATATATTAGGGACAAAGTTATTTTTAGAGCGAAAATGTATGGATAATGTTGAAGAAACAAGGAGCCAGCTTAATACTTCAGACGCACTCAATACATGTAAAGATCGCCAGACCATCGGCATACACATTTTATATTGTATATTGTTATTTTTATATGTATTGTTAATTTGGGAATCATAAACAGAATAAAGAACCTTTTTAATTAAATTAAAAATCAAATCATAAACAGTGTACATATGTCAAAAAAAGCAAAGTTACTTCCAAACGTTGAATATGACATTTCAACCAAGATGAATACCACCAGTTGCAATGTTTCATCTGAGTATTCTCAACAAAATGCAGAGCATGGTAAAAAAATAAATAGATCGAATGAAGAAATTATTCCTCAAGAAAAAAAAATTAATAAGACGGAACAAATGGAAAACGGAATTGGAAAATCATATTATAATAACGCAGATGATGAGGTAGATCCAGGCAATCTATAAGCGATTATGAAGGTTGCGAGACTCATGAATCACATTTGCGATTATGCACTATTAATATAAAAGGATTAAGGACACAAGTTGTTACAAAGATACAGTACGAAAAATCAATGATGTAGAAATACAAAATTGTTGCTTTTGTTCCATTTAAACTTGTATTAATATTATTCATAGTTTTAGTTTTTCTTATTATAAACGAATTCTTAATAAAGTTACTGTGACATTTAATGTGTTTTCATTCAAACAACGTAACAAAAAAGTCTGATAGTAGGTAACTAAAAAAATTTTTTGACTAAGAAAAAACATAAGTACTTGAAATGTATTTTTCTAATTTTGCACTTTTTACTGAATTATTAGGTATAACAGTTTTTCGATACTGGTTTTTGTAGCACATTTTGCAGTATGAGATGTGATAGATATGAGTTACTAATGAATATCTATAAAAATAAACGGACATTAACAATTAACATACCTCACCTACCCTATAAATTTCAAATTATTGTTATAGTAGGGGAGCCCAAGAGGGGATTTTTGAAGTGACTCGAGAGCGTCAGAAAATTATATAGGGAGAATCCTTGCATCCTTTAATGTACCTCTACCAAGTTAAAGCCTTCATATGGTGGGGTGTGTTGAGGAGAGCCCGTCTGATTAGTAAAAAAAATCGATTCTTAGAAAAACTCGAGCGCGTCAATCATTTACAGTATGTACGCGCATTATATTTCTGGTAACTATTAGATATTAACCTGACGATTAATTCAAGGGGGCTGGCCGTAATGAGCGGTAGAAAAAAAAAAGTTATTCGACCGTGTCCTATTAAAATATCTGACGATATGGGCATGATACAACTCATAATATATTTTTTTTATATGTAAAAAAAGGTGATCTTGAGATACTCCAGCGCGTTAGAATTTTATGCAGGAGGGTCAAGTTGATGTCATAATCCTCCTGAATAATAATCTGACATTTATATTGAGGGATATCGCTAGTCTAACCATTTTGAGGGAAATTTAGAAATAATATATCCGCATTTACGTACAGAAATTGGATAATTTATTAATATAAAATTAAATATAGATCATTAAAATTTTGAATACATATTTTAGTCCTCATCTCCACTAGACTTATCTTTGAAGTTTGTTTCCACTTCAACTTTCTGGACGTCCTCGTCATCTCGTGATTCTGTAACTAAGAGTGGTTATGATACATTATAATATTATATTTATGATTTGATAGTATAATATGGAATAGAAAACGTACCTGAATCTAAAGTATCTAAAGTATCTCCTAAAATTTCAGGTGTTATGACGATGTCTTCGAACGCTTCAGGAAGTTGGTTTCCTAGGATTCAAGTTGGTTCCGATTTTCCATCCACATTTCTCCATCCGTCTTCTAGCGGTGACCCTTCCGTAGGAATACGATTGTAAGCGTTTCTCCACAAACAAGCAATATATTTCGTTCGCAATAAATGTTGTTGCAGCTCCGATCGACATGGTGGCGAATTACAAGCATCGTAATTCATTAATTTCACATTCAGTGAAAAGGGTTGAGACGTATCTTTTACTTTGTACGTTTTATTAAATATTTCCACCCCAGCAATATTAACGTCAGCTAGATTTTTAAGCCCGTACAAATGGCAGATGAACGATTCCACGGTGGAAGATGATGCCTTAATATTATATGCTTCAGAGCCCAAGTTTCCAAATACTTCTTGTATATTTTCAGATCCCATTAGAATCTGTGGAGGCTTTCGATACAAGTGGGTTCAATTTGGCAAAAAGAGCGGAAATGTCGATATATCGGCGTGCATTCTCTACTCCAAGATCAATCCAGACTTTTTCAGACGATTTCATATCTTCCATGTTGGCTAACATAATAACCACGATATCTATATCAGAGTTTCTGATGATGACAGTAGACTCTTCTTCCATTTGACAAGCAAAAAATACAGCTTTTGTATCCGCTTCTTCATGATCGGAACATGACAGATCATTATCAAAAATTACCGATAATTCATTATCGTTAACAGAGTACACGTAACATAAATCATGAATTAGAAATATTTTCTTGTTACCAATAATTGATTTCATCTCCTGTTTAGCCTAATGTTCGGTAAAAAATTTCCCTAATGCTTCTTTGAACTTTATATTTTTTAAATCTTTGGAGAAGTCAGAGGTTCTGTTTTGTTGAGGACCGGCAATATGAGAATCTTTGTCATCTATATTGCGTCGAAGAATATGTTCACAATCTTTAAGGTGTGAAGTAACGATCAAATATAATGGCTATACTATCTGCTGGAGTTTTTACAAGAGTTTGCAAAATTTTCTTTGATAAATCACCGAAATTGCGCGGCATTTGTTTAAAAGGAAAGGAAATTGCTGCATTGATAACGCCTTAATAGAATTTAATGTTTTACATCTATTATAATTTTTCCCAGTAATAAAACTTGAAACTGATCCTTCAGCAATTAGATCTGATTCTGTCAGTATATTAGTGAGTCCGCATTCTTCAATAAAAGTGCCAACTGCTTTGAAAAAAGTCATTTCGATGTGAAAATCCTCGATGGGAATAAAAATGTTATGAAATTTTGGAGATTTTTGAGATTGTATGCAATAACTCGTGCGAGCTATAGCTAAATCAAATGTAACCTGAATGTACGGAGCGTTACATTATTTTGCAACTACTTGGCATAATTCTAAAGTTTTCAAAACTGTCGAATGATTAGTGGAAGACTCGTTTATGGGAGACGAATACGAAATTTTTTGGACAAGTAAATTATCAATGTAAATTTTACTATTATACCCACGTACCTACCACGTACATTGAGCTTATGCGACAACATCCACATGATATCTAATTGTTTAGCTGTAATTAAATTTGCAGGATCTTTGTTGAGTGGAAATGTCAAGCTCATTCCAAGTTGCAATTTTCAATATTTTTGTAAATGGGCGCATCTCAAAAGTTATTTCTTCAAAGGCGCGGCGTTTCCGGTTTCTCGGTGTTAGAAGCGTAGATTCTGATGTATTGCTGCATACAGTTTGATTAGAAGCTAGATTCTCAACTTCATTTTCAGCTGAAGATATTGAAGGCATTGTATCTGCATTTAGAGCAATGTTTTGAAAAATTATCCCAATTGTATCGTGAAGAGTATCTTTTCCATTTAGTGTTTCGACGAAGCGATCAACGTTATCGAAGACAACTGCCGTATTTAAGTCCGGACGACGTAAGATATCTTCAGGGCACACGAAAATACGGTTAGCCGTAGAAAAAGTTAATTCGGTCTCTAATTCTTCCAAAATAGTATACGAACAACACTGCCCATATTTAGATATCAAGTTGATTATTTTTTTGCTATTACACAAGCTTTTGACTGCTAAACCTATGTTTGAAGTTTTGATTTTATGGTTTGAAACAGCGTAGATCATATCTTGCCCAATAGAAAAAATTGCAAGATCGTTATTTGTTTTCCTTATTTTACGTTTTTGCCTCGATAGATGCGAAACATCGCCCATAACAAATGTTTCCAAGAAGCAGGTTAAAAGTTCTGGTACATAATCTAATTCACCTTCAATTAAATCTTCAACAGTGCAATCATCAGGCAATTTTGTTGTACAATTTTGAATTTCCTCTCGGAGTTGTGCTGCAATCGAACTAATTGTCTCCTTCATTGCCATGCTTCTAAATAAATCACTATATGCCACAATATCAGCTGAAATCGGAGCAAGAAACTTCTTTTTTTTTTTGGCATAAATAATTTCGATCGTCTTCGAAAAAGTATCCATGATCTTATTTTCTAAGTGGCGATCGGAAAATGAAATGCTGCTAATAGATTCCGATAACAACTTGTATTGTTCAACTAATAGTTTGTGGTATTCTTAAAAATACACAAGATAAATATGAAATTTCAGATGATAGGATGTATATCGGCTCTGGGATAAAATAGAAATACATACATAAATACAAATAATAATCTTTAACCTGAATGGATACAATTATGGAATAAACATTTGATTGGATTGCACAACGACGAATTGAGATGTGTCAAAGAAGCATAAAGGAAACGAATGGCAATACTGACAATTCCAGATCAGATAATACTTCGAATGGCGAATGAATCCCAAAGTGGAAGGCCATTGTCGCCCCCGATTTGAACTATACGACTACTTGTGTTATTTTCTAGTTTATGCTCTTTAAAAAATAGCAAATTATTGATCTCCAATTTTTTCAATAATAATATGGGATACGTATAGAACTGCTTTTGTTACTTGCCATTTTTCTGGATTAAAAAGTTTCTTATAATGAAAAATCACATTATTAACAGAAGTTCATTTAAAATTAGAAATTTCTCTATATTGAAAAATTGTTTCTGATTTGGTATAATAGTTTTCGTTTCGATTGATGATCTTCACGCAGATGTTTTTGCAATCCATTTACTTAACTTAACCCACTTTATCTGTCTTGATTAAACTTTTCAATGATTATATAACTAACTCCTAATTTCAATGTACAAACAAAAATAATTATTGAAAAATGTGAAGTTTTTTTGGTTTTCTAGAAAATCCCAGTGTGACAGATTTTGTATGGAAACTTTAAAACTTTTCAGGTGAAAGCATCCAAAGCCACCAACATGGATTTTTAAATATTGTTATAGAATTGTTGATGTCATTGAATGAGAATATAGTGATAAGCTCTAAGGAAAATTTGTCAGGTTTTGATTTACAAACGCTTTTGAAAACAGAGCTGCATTACTCAAAATAAACAACTTGATATTAATGAAGATTCAAGAGTCGAAAAAGTGAGAAAATTAGTTGATTCAAGTCGAAATTCAGAATCAAATAACAAGACTGAAGAGGAATCACCAAGTGAATGTAGTGGAAAAGCCAGTCCTTCATCAAGTGGATTTTATGATAACTTTGCGAATGAAGAGGTAAGATGAAAATACATATTTTAAATATAGTAATGTCTTAATTTGTCTGTAGGAAAATGTTGCATCTGGTGATCTGATAGAAAAAACCAATCGCAATCAAGCAGAATCAGAAAATGGAGATATAAAGTTTTGGATAGGTTTAGAAGAGGAAGAATATACTTTTGAGGACATCATTAAAACAGTTACTGAAATTTTAAAAAATAAGGATACAGAAAAAAATTAAAGAGTAGCAGAATAAATAATAAATGAAATTAGTAATTCTAGAACTACCGAGAATATTGACAATACTCCATCCAGTACAACAACCAATAATTTCTTAGAACTTTTGATATATTATTGCAGCTAAATGTTCTTCTGTCTTAAAATTATTTTTTTTTCGATAATTTAAAAAAAAGTTAAAATTTGACGTTTCGACTTTTCTTTAAGCCTTCATTAAAAAATGCTACTGACAATTTGCTTATTTTATATTGATTTATAGATGAAATCAACTTAGAACTTTCTAATAAGAAAAATTAATTTTTCCTTATTAGATTCCGTTTCAAGAATTAGTATAAGTCATAAAGGACATAATACATTATCCAAATATTTCACTTAATTAGAATCTAGAACACCAAAAAACAAAAGAAGTAATATATATATATATATATATATATATATATATATATATATATATATATATATATATATATATATATATATATATATATATATATATATATATATATATAGATCCAGCGGTCAAATTGGCATCGGTAGTTTTACGGTATAGCCAGGAATCCTTCAATATACAACAATGTATATTTGCAAAATATATTCAACGGACAGGTTAGCAGCTTGATAATTTGTGAACGTTGAAATAGATATATTTGAGTTTATTAAATAACTTTCATTCTGCAGATTTGATGGTCGTATATGAATTTTATACTTGTAACGGAGGAAGTGGCATCTTAAAAAATATATTTAGAATCAACGTATTGGTTGATGTATGGTGATTTAAATGCATTTTGCTTTCTTGGTCTTAATTTACATATATCCATTTCTATGAGTTGTTTGAGCATAATTTGATTATTATTTATTCTAACTAATTAAAATTAACCATTTTAGTTTAAAATTATGATCATATTCAGAGATCCGTATTGAAGCTTATAAGCAAAAGGTGCCAATTCAAATCTAATTTTTTACTGACTATTCGAAGCAACATTCAAAATCTCCGAACATTTAAGAGCTGATTAAAAAACTAAAAAACTGGACATTATTTCAGAGTCACCAATATGGTAGATCACAGAAACCCTTCTGTTGTCGATGTCTCAGAATAAACGTTAGTTTTATTTTGGTGCTGTTTTTTGGAAATTTCTCTATTCCATTTTTGTGATCTATGATAAGCAACCTGCATCCAGAATTGCTTATTTTTATTTTTTTATTTTATAAAAATATTGAATAGCTGAACAAATTTTTTGGCTGATTTTGATAATACTAAGAAAAAAATAACTATTAAAGAGTCTCCTCGGGCTATTAAAAGCGGGCTAAACACAGACAGACGAAAAAGGACCCAAACAAACAATATTGATAATAGTTATCCAACTGCAAATCTTCGTTATGCTTAAAAAATCGTAGGAAGAAGAATTTTCATTGGTTTATTGATCTTAAAGATGAAAAAAGAATCCGTGATGCTAATACAAAGATGGGTAGTTCTTTAATAATGATATGCGAGACCACATCCAGATTGAGTGATTTCAAAAGAGATGGGATTGCCATACAGCATGCTTGGGATAAAATGGATAAAATGGATTAAATCCCTTGAAGAATTCCTTTGTTTTATTCTTTTATTTCAGCACTTTATCTAATTTTCATTATTCAAAGAGATGAGAAACGATTTTATGATTTTTGGTATTCAACAGTTAACAAATATATTCTCTTGTACCATAAAATTTTGTTTCAGCTTTTAAAATCTGATTAAATAAATATTCTTAACTCTATCAATATCTTCAACTTTTGAACAGCTGTTCATTTTCAATTTTTTTGAATGTATTTGAATACAAATTCAGCATGTTTTGAAATTGATTACAATTGTTCAATAACGTCTTATTTGAAAGTTGAATTTTTCACATGAGACATTTTGTATCTTAGATTTCAATTTGTTGCAATTTGCCATCGTAACAAGAAATATTTTTTCAATATTCCATATACGGTATTCCACTAGTTCCTCGTGAAAGTCGTATGCAGGTCACCACCTTCTGTACTTTGAAACACACAACCCAAATATTCTGTCGTAGATAAAGGTTTTTAGGCCTACTCCAACTTAAAGATTTGATAAAACTCGAACCTCGTTTTGAAAAGTATATACATGTACAGAAGAACAACAAACTCGCTACAACAGTTTCACATTTTTGAGTCATCCTGTATTTCATTCTGCCAAATTTGAATAATATGGCTCATCTTTTGGATTGTATTGGCCCATAACTTATACCGAAACCTAAAAACTCTGAACTGTATAGTTTTTGTACTATTTAAATGTTGTTTATGAAACTTCCACCTATGAACCATTTGATTAGGGCCCTTAATGATACTTGCTGTGTCTAGCTGATTTTCATAATATGCTGATATAAATGCATCAAGCTATTCGACGCCATTTAAAGAAGAAAAATGGAGTTTCACATTCGAAAAAGGATAACTCCTTCTTTGAAATTGATAAGCCTTAAGAAGTAGCGGTAAACGACTTGAAACTCTATCCATTTGCCGATTTTTCAATAAAATGGGGTCCTATTACGATTCCACTTGGAATGCTCCCATCTACATTTACAGACCACCTAGTCTGACTGCGAAATGAAAATTTGTTGTAGAACAAATAATGTAAATTTGTGACTGTTCGCATATCTACTTTCATGAATTGTCCACTCGTTACCGAGTAACACAGCTGCTATTTTTTGCAAGAAGTTCTCTCCTCAGAATAATTTTATCGTTTCTTTGTAATTGCAATAAGCTGTAACTGATTCTTTGGGACTCTCATATTGGTATCTTCACTATTTGCTAGTACAACATGAAATGTAACTTTCTCTGTATAGTATTGAGTTCCTATTTTAACAAACATTAGTCTCATATACCTACCTCTTATAATGTTACTGATGTACTTTTCTCTTTTTTCACATACTTTTATCCTAGCATTATTGTGGAAAGATAATTTTGAAGTATGTATTCCAAAAAATAAATGGCGTTGAAATTTTTACGGAAAACTGGTCATATGTTTTGAAATACCCGGTGTAAACCATTATCAAGCTCATATAGTTAGAATTGGGAAATAAAGCAGAATTTAATATTGACTGATTACGAACTGATGATAAATTTGGCATAAACTGAACCTAGGATCGAAAAACCAGTAAACAATATCTCATTGACATTTGTTTCTTCTACTTTTATTGATACTCTTACAAATTATTCTGATCATTTTTGTTTGCTCTGTCAAGGGTTAGTAATTTATGCTTGTAGTTTTATAATGCTGCTCTTCAACTCAGGTTTTTTTGCTTTTAACGTCTGACCCAACCATTCTGTATAATAAATATGGTGACAGTTCTTTATTATCAATTAGTCATTTATGAAAAATTACTCAGATCTAAAAACCAGTGTATCCACTACTCACTGTATTTATATTTACATACTTATACATTTAACGGGATGGACGACTTCTCTAGAGTATCTCTACGTTAATAATAATTGGCGCCCTTTTTTCGATAAGTTTCGTAAAGGGTTGGCATGGCGTCGTAACATCATTCACGGAGACAAGCAGAAAATCTTTTCGTAGTTTTTAATAGTGTTGCAAGCAGTCAAAATGTCAAGACGTAAACGAAACGAACTAATTATGAGCCTAGCATCAGCTCAAGAGAAAGACGGTATGTCTACTCAAAAATTTCCTAATATTATGTAGATTATTTATCATGATAAAGATATCAAATAACTATGACTTTTACAATAATAGATAGATTTCTTCGGACATTTTTCTATCTAGTTAATTATGGATATGAATTTGGGATTTTATTTTGTGTATATGTTGGATATGTCTATTAGATTCTATTTAATATATATTTAATAAGAACACAGAGAATGCGTGTAAAATATATTGTTTTGTGCAAATTTTCGTGCGATATTTCCTGAACATGTTAAAGTTACAACCTGTTAAATTAAGCGTAAGGGCATGAAAACAGTTTCCAGCTAATTGGTGGTGACATCTTGTGAATACAATACATACGTCATTATATTGTACAAAATAAAAAAAAATATTATTTTATTATGAAAAACATTTCAAAATTTCCTCAGAGGTGTCATGTAGATGTCAGGGAGTTTTTGGTGGTGACATCTCAATGTATTCCGAAAAAATATTTTCGGAATAACGCTCTGGCCGTTCCTCGAAGTGGAAAACAACTACACTACTTTCCTGGCTAATACCACACGAACATTGAATTACATCCACAAAGAAGAGCGACCGACCGTCGAGACAGACATCTCAATGTTTCGCAATTGCAAGGAGAGAGGTTTATAAACCGACACATTCGTGCGGAATTTTATCCAAGCAAAGGGTAACATCGTAATTTTTAGTCTGGTTTAGGAGTACCAGACGAGAGAGTATTATGCCATCCTGATGAGATCATAACAAGGTCGAAACTAGTCGGTGGCTATACCTCTCTCCTTGCAATTGCGAAACATTGAGATGTCTGTATCGATTGTCGGTCGATCGGCATCACGCTCTTCGTTGTGGATGTAATTCAATGTTCGGCATGGTATTAGCCAGGAAAGTGCAAAATGACAGACAAATCTAAATGATTAACGAGTAATGTCGAACTAATAATACATTGTTTTTAAATCTCACGGTATTTCAACACTTGTAATCTCCTTTTCAATAAATAAGTTCAGAAATGCATTTTCAATATAAAAACGATTCCTTCTTTTCCATTGATAACTAAACTATCATCTGCTGATCTTTACAATTACGACTTGAGAAAGCAATTTTACAGATTGATATGTTCGTTGATGACTTCGTATTGTGGGTTCCATATCTAAAGTGTCTTCTAATCTAATTCCTGTTTCTTATGTATGTATGTAGTACTTCTAGTTCTGTATAAGGTTTAGTGGATGATTTGTGTCGATTAGATGTTTAGCAGAATGAGATTTTTCTGGTTGTTTCAGTCTGTACGATCTTAAGTGTTTACTCCACCCCGTCTCATATCAAAATTTCGTATGGTTTGGCCGTTTCACTATAAATCTCCGTCCCGTTAGTCGTAATCCACCCTATATATGTTATGGTTTTCTCAGTAGTAACGTCTCGATGTATTTCGAGATAACTCCAAATTTTCATTACATAGTTTCAAGTTACTATGACACCATGTCAGAAACCTAATAATCGAAAGAGATATCTCTCAGTGTTTGTTGACATTCCTTAGCATACTTAAATTACCTGATGTCGAGGTTATCTTTTCAAAAAACATCACAAATTCATATTATTGTTGTAATAAGAAATGAGAGCAGAATTCATAATTAATATAAAACAAAAAGTATTACTTAAAAGCAATAATTTTAATCAAAAAATGAAGTTATCAGACATCCTTCAAACTGTTTTGATAGATATAAGGATTGCCATATACTGGTCTTTATTGTATTGATGATTCACTCATTATTCAAAGCGATTCATATTGAATCATGGAGAGTTTGATGATATGATATTGAGAATTCACTTTTACCTAACTGAACCTAATCATTGTTTTGTTGATTTATTGAGTATCCAATTATTACATTTTATGTCATAGATAATGTAACACTAACGATAATTATACACGCTCACGGCCACCTGGTCAGGTTACGTTAGCTTCGGTTTGCAAAATAGAATCTTTTCAATTTTTCACATTGACTTGTTCAAAAATGGATAATCAACATTTTTGTTCATTTTATTACTTGAAGAAAAAAGATATTAACAATTATTCGTCAATAAGCGTTTACATGAACATCCAAAACCATTATTTTCTGATATTCTCATGTCTTCTATAAACATTTGAGAGATTTTTATTGGAATTAGATGATTTTTAGATTTTTTTACAGACGAAAATTATCGACATATTACTTATAACGTTTTGATACGTTGCCTCAGTTGATGAAAAAACAGAATATTATCAAGAGCAACATTGGTGCGACGGAAAATTTGATTTATACTAGTAACTGATATGATTACAACGATAATATTTCATTTTAAGATGAACCGTTGAATTGGCAACGTTGTGCGGATGCCTGAGTGCAAATAATATAGATATACAGAAGCCAGAGTGTCCGCTAAATGGTCAATATATACACGGATGCCAATCTGACCGTTCATTTAATCCTACATATACAAATAAGCGATACCAGAGCCATACAACAGAAACTCTGTGAACTTTAATTTAAAATCCATTCAAATATGGTGTAAATTGCACTCCGGCTCATTTTTACCTTATGTGATAGCTGATGAAATTCCAAGTCGAATCAATTGCCTTGTGCTAATTGTGACGCTGTCTACATAGGGCAAACATCTCAGTATTTAGAAAATAGACTAAGAGGTCTTCAATACGATAAAAAAATAGAACTGCATTAACGAACCATGAAATATCATAAAAAACATAATTCAATTATAAATATTCAAAAATTCTTAGAACGGAATCTACCACAGGAAAAAGAGAATTTTTAGAAATGGTTCACATTCATAAGAACGAAAAAGCTATAATTGATAAAAAAGATCTAAATAATTTAAGTAAAATTTATAGGTTTATTTTGTAAATTCTAATAAATTCAATTGATCCAAATGGTAGGTTAGAAAAACTTTTACTGCCAACTCTACATTTACCTGAGAGTAGTTATATTTACTGTGACAATAAACCTAGTGAAAAGTTATGCAGAGGAAAAGAATTGCTATTTTTGTTTGTAGCTTACGAAAAAGGTGAAAATGATATTTTTTGGGTACAGGAGCAACAACCATCTTCATTTTCTACTCCAAAAAAGCTAATAGGTAGGTATGAATTTTAATATATTATTTCCACAAAAATCTGAATGTTAATTCTTCTAGTCATGTAATCAGGATGCTATATTGTTTGAATCATTGTTCATTTTGGGTATAGGCATGACTCAACCATTTATGGCAGTTATAAGCAGGTAGAAATGAATTGATGTGTTTAACATCTGGGGAACAGGCTTCATGTTTTTATTTCATATTAATAACCAAAAGGATTATTCAATAATAATTTAGGTGAAAGATAAATGTCAATATTTTCTATAATGTAGTTGTCCAATTGTTCAATTTTGCTTACTGATTTCCTTTTTCTATTGAGAATAATTGAGACATTTTTTAGAATCAATTGCGAGGACTAGTTCCTCTATCAGCACCTTTACTGGTAACAGCCCAATAGAGGGAACAAAAAACCTCTTAAAGTGTATACAAGGAAGCAATTATTTCAAGTACTTGTTGAAAAACCTTGTAAGTATGAATTCAAAATGGCTATATTTTTATATATAATTGCGATAGTTGTAGACACAACTATTGACACTGTTCATATAATAAATTTAAATTGAACCTGAAGTTATGAATTTATATAATTTGTAGGTAGCTCCTCGAGTATCCTGTATGAACCATCAATATCGACTAATATGGAAACAGATAAACTTGAAGGAAATCAACCAAGGGAACTTAATAAAAGACGCAGCCCCTGTCTCAGGAACATTAATATTTTGCGACGCAAAGTCAGTTGGTGGAAATTGACTGCTAAGAAAGCGCAAAAATATCGTCCAAAAACAATAATAAAATACTTAGAAAGTAATCTGGAACATTGAAAATGGCTTAAAAATATAAATATAACCACGAGTATATAATCTTAGAATAGACAGTTTAAGTTTTTATGTATCTGTTATCATTTTAGGTTATAACAATAAAAAGGATAATAATTAATTTTAATAAAATACAGCCAAGTTTTATTATAATAATACTGAAAACAACAGGTTATGGACCCAGGAATTATCTCTGTATAAATGATTAACTCGGATTACGAAAATAAAAACGAAAATTCATTACAACAAATAATAGCAATGTAAACATAGAAAGTGGCAACTTAATGTTCTGCAACCTATGCCAAAAAAATCATGATGAAAAAATTTTTTTTCAGATATATTCAACAGCAAAAATATTGTCGAACAAAATACAAATAATAACTACAATGAGAGGCGATGAGAACACATTTAAAAAACTAGAAAATGAAAGTATGATAAAATCTGCAAAACGTGACAGTATCATAAGCGTAAAAGATATTCCAAATATATGTTTTCATGAAGGCAAGTAAGAAAACAACCCACACCAAAGCCACCACATGGATACAGCAACCTGGGACAATAAAAGGTATTTTCTAACATTTTCTATTCTCATTTTCACGTGATATTTTTACTGGAACGCAATAACGAAGTGTCAGACTGTCAGACAGAACAATATAATAGATGAAAATGATTGAAGCTAAATTTGAGTCAAAAGTAAGTAGACCCCAGACATAACACGCATACTATCAGGCGACAGTCCAATACTTTTTGTCCATTTTATTTCGTTTTCTGTAATTAAATCATAGAGATTATTAAAATATCTTCTCCTCTTGCTTTTGATGAGAAAGTCTTGCAAGAGAGCAGTTCTTCTTCTATGCTTTTATTAGATTCAAACCTAACAAAGGCTAATAGATTAGCCTCGCCAGCAACATCAGTACTTTCATCTAGTTGAAGTGAAAAGTACTCACTTTGTTTTAAAACTGTAGCCACTGAAAGTTTTACTGCATCTGACATTTCATCTATTCTTTATCTTACAGTTGTATTAGAAAGAGGAATTTGACCGATATTTTGTTTCCTTTGAGTAAATCTCCAACTAGTCTGATAACAATAACTTTTGTCATTTTTATTTTTATTATAACTTAATGATGAGTTATGTTTGTTTCGCCACTTGTCTTTGAATAAGAACTTACCATTTGATCACTTTAATCGTTTTGTACAAATTCAATACTATATCTGCCAATAGTACTAAACATTTTTATTTTAATTGTGGTGAGGTAATACCATATCTAACGAAACACGCTCACACACTTTTGTTTTATTATTTCAGCTCCTCAACAACCAGTTGAAAGTATATTGTTATCAAATCTCTCGAATCATTCTAATGAAAGCGAACGGAAAGGGATCAGTACTCTTTTCAAAAAAGTCCTAAACATCAAGATGTAGGCTTACAGCTGTCCTATTGAAGGTATTTGATATTAAATATATGTATAATGAATTTTGAAGAGACAGTATTTCTAATTGTTTTCGCACATTTGTTCTTAGCTTTTCGACTCGGTGGCTACTTTTACTGTTTTTAGATCCATAGGTAGATAGAGAAATTGTAGATAAGTATAATTATGAATATCCTTATTTTTTTGTTACTCCTTTTATTTCTTTTAGTACTCATCTTATTTTTCCTTCGATGTATTCTTTATAGATTATCTTCTTATGCAGAACATCAACATTTATTATTTTCATAACTAAAGTGGAGTTTATCACTTCACTCCATCATAATCCTTCTTATCTCATTTTTACTTTGCAGATTTGCTCTCTTAGATTCAGGAAGTCAAAGTTCCTTCTGTACAACCGAGTTAGCACATGCATTGAAGTTACCGTGTACATCCGTTTCGATTCTGGTAGTAGATATAAATGCAACAAACTCTACGAATGTCTCTAAAATTAAAATTAAATAAAAATAAATTCATACCGAATTTGAAGCAAAATTTCCATTTTTAGTCCTAGATCAAATTACAACAGTTTAATATAGATTTTTCAAACATTAAAATTCCTAATAATTCATTGCTAGCTGATATTACTTTTGATACATCAGCTAATATTGACATTTTCATTGGTTGTAATATATTTTACGATCATTTCAGGAAATTTTACAGTTCCTTCGAATTCTACATTTTGTAACCTTTCTAAAATAGACGTTCAGGAACAATTAGGGCCCTTTTGGAAAATTGAGGAAGTTTCTAATACGAAGCAATCAGTTTACTCGGTAGAAGAAAGTAGTTGTGAGGAGCTTTCCGTAAAAAACTTTTATATAAAAGGTGATGGCCGATTTGTTATTAAATTATCTTTAAAAAAAACCTATTTTGGGTGAAACTAGAGATATAGCTCTAAAACGGATGAAGTCTGCAGAAAAAAGGTTGCAGAATAATAGTTACTTGAATACGGAATATTCTAAATTTATTGAAGATTATTGCAAGTTAGGGCATATGTCTTTGGCAAACGAAATTTTAAAATCAGAAGCTAAATTCATTTTATCTCACCACTGTGTACTAAAATCTAGTTCTTTGACTATAAAGTTACGCGTAGTTTTTGATGGATTTTTGATGGATTGATTAATAACATCAGTCTAAACGACATTTTGATGGTAGGTCCAATCATACAACCCGATATATTCAATACATTGTTAAGATTTAGAAAGCACCAAATTACTTTTACGGCAGATATAGAGAAGATGTACCAACAGATAAAGTTACAACCCTCGGATAGACAAGTTCAACATATATTGTGGAGAGAAGATAAGTCCAAATTGGTTCAAGAATATGAACTTGATACTGTAACTTACGGCTTAGATCCTAGTTCATTCAAAGTTTGAATGATCTTTATCTTGCAATTCCATAAGGTAGGTAGTCCAAAGCTACTAAAGGTCCACATGTGAACACATCCAAACGCTCCTATTATATCAAACAATATATATATATATATATATATATATATATATATATATATATATATATATATATATATATATAGGTAAATATTTAAAAAAAAGTGTTGTTGGGGATTGTTTTATCAAATTTCCAAAAATATTACCCAAATGATAGAATCACTGCAAAAATCTTCAAAGCCGGTTGGATGCGGTTCTCTTGGTGCTACTTCAATAATCTAATTCTTTTTTTTTGTAACTGGAAATTCACAGACCTTTCAATACAAACTTCCAGGCCCAGTTCAGACCAAGCTACCATGGTTATATTGGTGAATATGTTAGGTTAGGTTTAGAGTATTCCAGTATTGGTGTAGTGCCTATACTTGTTATTAGAAAATATATTCAAATACTTGCCAAACTCTTAAAAGCATATTCATCAACATAAAACATTGTGGTGTGTACGTGAGCATTTTCAAATACACAAGTACGTATAGGTATATTAAGTTCAATACTCTGACATAAATAAGATGATGATTATGATGGCAAAATCAGATGAAAGAATACAACATGCAATATCAAATTACTTTGTTAAGGTGTAGGAAATGTGAAAAATAATTGTACATACCTACTATAAGAATCAAAATTTTAAAAATATGTACCTTTTCAGTCAAAAGTTACTTCATAACTTTAACTATATTCACTTAATCTTCACGTATAAAACTTAAACATAAGTTTTTCCAACTAGATACCAATTCCGTTCCTATCATTAATCATAATAATTTCCGAAGTTCCTTTGTTTGAAACTTTGGTTTACTTTGACCTTGGACGAATAAAAAAGATGAACCCATCTGGCATGTTTGAATATAATTGAAGCCAACTTATAGTAAACCTCAATGTTGTCAAATTTTACAATTTATTTGTTTATTATCTGGATGCATGTTACGTTTCAAAAATATTTATTTATACATCGTAATATTATTAAAAAACAATAAGAATCTGGCTTTAGTTCTCACTAAATTTGGTTAATGGACAATATTTCCCACAATTGATCTAAACAAAGATCAAGAAAATAATTTTGGCGAGAATGTTTATGAAAAAAATATAAGCTAGGCAACGTTGCTATGAATCTATATTCGTTTATGCTTTTGTTATATCTAGTATAGAATGTTTGAAGAAATAATATCAAATACAAGTTTTATTTGAATATAAATTTACTATAGACATGTACCAACAAATCTTCGATACGACGTTTCGTGCCTTCACGAGGCAAACATATAGGTTTTTAATGAGGATATGCTTATTTATTATAATTATTAGTCAATTTAAGCGATATAGCACACTTTTATCTCAAATAACTAACATCACTAATGATTATTCTTAAATACGTTTCTGTCGTGGATACTCGTTTTGATTTTTTCAAAAAATGTACTGAGAGCTTTTCTTTAAACATTACCTGGTGTTTTCGATATAAAAAAGAACTTTCTTAACCAACCAATGTAATGTCTCTCCATAATATAATCACCATTTTTCATTTTTGTCCTCGTATCTATTAAGGGTAAGAATATAATAATGCCATATACCATCTTACGAAAGTTGAATACTTTCGATAAAAATGAATTCTAGTTTCAATTTTATTATATATATTGTAAAAAACACATTTGACTGGAAATAATTTTATTTGCTAGTAAGTATCCGCTTTTATGACCATACATACTTGGTTCAGATAAGTAAACCTTTGGCCTTCTTTTATTAATTATACAATTAAACAAACAGATGGTTTTGTACGCATTTATGGTCTCATTGTAAAATATAATTTCTGAAAGTTGAAGGTAGCAACAAACTCCTCAAGTACATTTTTCCAGTCGCACTTTATGAATGAATTTATCATCCCAACAAATATTGATGTTAGTTATTTATTTCACGATTTACCTATCCATAACTTCCCACAGTGATAACAGAAACAGCCTATTTAAAACTATAGAACAAACTAATTATTTTTAAAAATGTTACGTATAAAAAATCCTGGAGAAGAACAATTTATATTTTCAACTGTAGTAGTTGTTGTCTTTTTTGTAACGTTATAACTATATTAAATATGACGCCTTGTATATATTTTTAATGGTATATATTTTTTGTATTGCACTTTAATAGGTTATAATTTCAAAAATATATGACTCATGCTTGATTTACCTACAACAGATTTGTGAATAAAATCATTTTGTTTAATTAGTACCAGTAGTAATATAAATATAATTAACTCAACAATGAACTTAGTTTTAACATTTCTATATTGTTTTGTGGTCAATCCAAAAAGTATTAATATATAATACAATAAATAATATTTTCGATTATTATAACTATTGGCTCTGCGATGTAAAACCAAGACCGGTCCTGGGTTAGTTGGCACACTTACTACACAATGATAAAACTGACAATACGATTATAAGTAGGTATTTTAGTAGTAGTTGATATTTTTTTCTTTATTAGAAAGAGTCTTTTTATTTAATAGTATTATCCAAATTTTTGCATTGAATCGTAACTTTCAATACAAAGCCAATGAATATAATTATATTAAAAACAGATTATTTAAATATCTTTATTTCTGGTTTTGTTACAATTCTTTTGAATGGTCTTTTTTGTTTGATTTTAAAAACCCTTATTAAAGGTAAGTATGAGAGTGTTTTTACCGTTGTTGTGAGCATACCAAGAAATTTCAATGATGTGTAGTTGTTTTTGAGAATGATACAAAGGTACAATGATATAATATAAAATTAGGGAAATTGCAAATAAGGGTACTACTAATCGTTATTCCATTTATTCCCGTTATTGAAATGAAATAAATTCAAGTTTTTGAACATAATAAAATACTACTTTACCATAACCATTACAATAAATATGTATGTTAACTTTGATGTTCCTTATTTCAGGTAAGGCTGTTTTGGCAATCCTAGGCCAGAAATCACTAAGAAATAAACAAACATTTCAGAGAAAATATTAGTCAATTTAAAATATTGCCTACTACTGCTGTACCATTCCGCTACAAATATGATAAAGGTTCAGAAAGTGAATCGGTTAGGGAAAATTTGGACGAACTTAATAATCCAATTGAATGTTTCCTCACATCCACAAACATATTCAAATTGTGATTTTATTGCCCCGATTCATTCCATAAACATTGACATGGCAGATAGTTCTATCAGTAAACATGAAGATGAAGAGTGGTTGAAAGAGTTACATAGTCTTCCATTTTGTTCTATGGGACTTGGAGCTAGGAAGCAGTCATTGCAAGAAGAAAATGAACGGTTGAGAAAGGAACTAACCAATGCTAGGAAAAAAGTCATTCAAATTAGGCAATAAAATACCTGTGGCAACTGGTATTAGACAAGGGGATAGCCCAAGCCCAATTCTGTTCAATATCGTAATGGACGAAAACATCAAAGAAGTAAAGCAAGCCGGGAGAGGATACCGAATGGGAGACAAAGAGATAAAAATAATATGCTGTGCTGATGACGCAGTAATCATCTCGGAAGACGAAGATAACCTACAGAAGCTCCTATATAAATTCCAAAAAATAGCGAACACGTACAACCTGCAAATATCCACAAAAAAAACAAAATCTCTCACAATATCTAAAGAACTGAGAAGATGTAAACTAGCGATCTACGATCAGAACGTAGAACAAGTGATGTCCTTCAAATATCTAGGGGCAAACATAACAAGCGATAGAAATCTAAAGAAAGAAGTAAAAGCACAAACAACGAAGGCAGTATTAATATCAGGATACCTTAGAGATTTGGCGAAATAAATACATGAGCACAAAATGTAAAATTAGAATATATAAAACTTGCGTAAGGCTGGTCATGACATATGCAATAAAAACTAGAGCGGAGAACACAACCACTAAACGGCTCCTAAGAACAACAGAAATGCGAACTCTGAGATCAATAACAGGATATACGTTACTCGATCGGAAGAGAAATGAATAAATAAGGGACATGTGCGATATTCAGGATGTAGGAAGATGGGCAAGGAGCCGCAGAAGAGAATGGAGAGACCATGTTGACAGAATGCCAAATGAACGGTTAGCAAAAATTGCAAAGGAAAAGAAACCAGACAAAACTCGACCTCCTGGACGATCACCTATAAGGTGGTATGGAAGCTGATCCTCAGCATGTCAACTACTCCTGGCAAACCCTTGATGAAAATACAGGACCTAGTCCTAACGTAAGAGGAAGAAGAAGACGTAAGATGAAATCCTCATGGTTACTATCTGAAAAGAAAACTGGCCTGTCATTATTTTATAAAGGACCTAAGATATACAGATATTTGCGACAAAAAGGGTTCATTTTACCAGCAATATCAACAGTGAAATCATGGGTTGCCAATTTCCATTGCAAATCTGGATTCAATAAAAAGATTTTTATGCACCTTACTTTAAAGGCGGTTACGATGCTGCCTTACGAGAAGAAATGTATTCTGATGTTGAAATGTCTATTAAGAGGAATCTTGAGTACGATATGAAAACAGATTCAGTTGAGGG